>NW_027286874.1:100027953-100167953 GCF_022747635.1 Hetaerina americana | reverse complement strand
TTCTGTATTCATTATTGAAAAAGAAACTAGGTTACTCAATGCACACTTCTTCGATGGTACGAAGATCTTGGTTGAACTCAAATTGAAAATGAGGCCACCAAATACAAGTAAAAATGTGCATCAAGTGAATTATTTCAAAGAGAGGATTATCGAACTGGGCAAAACAGGTTATAAATAATATGCATAATTATAGGAGTGAATAATCAAAATTTTATAACTAGATAAATGAAAATATGCTCAAATAAAGCACGCCAAATTCATCAAGGCAATTTGCTGGATCAATTTGTTTTCAATTCAGCAAGTTTGGCAAAGAAAATATTTTCAAGGAAAGGGTTTTTAATTAATTGAAATTAAGTGGACTGGCAGTTTTTAATTAATTGAAATTAAGTAGATTTTGGACAATAAAATGGGCACAATTTTTTAAATATGTAGGTACATTTGTTGAGGAGAAAAAATATAGGATAACCAAATAAAAATTGAAAGAATGAATTATAATTAAATAATCATAAGGGATGAAAGTTATCTCAAGACTTAGACTTTGACAGCTGATGCTGCCTTACACACCACAACAATAATAGCTAATGTTTACTTATGAACTGCAATATGTGGCACCTAGGTTTATTTCTTAACTCATGTTCATCATTATCTCTACAGCAATATTAATTGAACAATTATGTACAATTATAACCAAAACAATTCTAATAAAAAAAATTGGTCAAGTGTTAGAATAATCATTTTTTACCACCATTTATTTCCTCCTTCTATTATTAAGTAGGGCAAAGAATTATTTGAAACATACAAAATTTTAAGTATTCATTGATTGATTTATTATAGTTAAAAAAATGTTATCAACTGAAAAGTCATACAAAATTTTAATTATTCATTGATTGATTTATTATAGTTAAAAAAATGTTATCAACTGAAAAGTCAAGTTCTATAGGTTAGGGTAGAGCTCACTCGGTACTAAGCCCAATGGCATGTGAAATTAAAAAATCAGGGTAGAGGGGTCAGTTGCTCTCCCTGTGCTGCCTGGAAGAATTGGCACCCACAAAATCTTAGGTGAAGGTGAGGATGCCCAGAGGCATCCCCAGGAATTGAACTTGAGCCCTCTGGTTAATAGTCCAATATTCTACCCGCTGGACTACCACATCCCCCATTTATTAAAGTATGAAATTGCAAATTATAATCGACCAGTGACAATGATGTGAATCACCATTTCCTTAAAAAAATCCATATTACTGACAATATCTTCAAAAGAAAAATCCAAGGGGCCTCTTCAGGAGCATAACAAAAAAGAAATGCCTTGACCAGAGATAATATCAGTGCCCAGACCAGATATTCAAATATCAATTCTCAGGTACACTTAATTCTTTCAGGGACAAAAATTTTAATGATCTGCAAGAAATGAAGTGTTTTGTCAAAAATTTGGTTTGGTTAAAATTTCATTAAGTAACTAATTGATAGTTTAAAATAATGCAAACATTGAATCAATAAAATACATGATAAAGTAACCAATTGACTACTAGATGCCTTAAAATATTAAGAAAGAGCAGTGCAAAGAGGCATCATACTTTTTAATAACACAATAAAGACCATTGCCAACTATAGAACTATAGAACATATTTTGGGAAACATATGCATTGTTACAACACATAATATTAAATACCATAATGACCTTTTACCTAGTAAAAGGCTTAGCATAACTTCAGGTTTCAATGCATTTTAAAACTATCAAATATATTAAACTTAGCATAATGCAAAACATCACTAAATGCCTTGCAAGTTACAGTGACAAATTTTTCATCAAAGCTTGAAGAAAACATTTTAAAAAATCATCTGATTCAATATTCTCTTTTTTCTAAACAGTTCCGCATCAAGGAAAACAATTAATTTCATATCATAAACAACTTCATAATAAGTTCAACTTAATCCCTAAATGTTTTCAATCTTATTTACAACATAATAAATCTAAATGGGGCAGAACATATTTTCTTCATCAAAGAAATGAAATTTTGTAACAACAATACATACAAAATTAATTAAATAAGTTGAAGTATTCCTGAATGTTGGTTTAAAATTGACGATTGCTGTGGATATTACTCCAAATGTATTCAAATCAATGATATTCACTTAATATCAATTATTTGAACATGTTGAAACATTCAAGAGCTTTTGAGGAAATCATAAGTATGCACTTCCTAAAGTGGTCAAGGGTTGTTGGCAGTCAACAGAAACTGCTAACAAAAATAATATTTACCAATTATAAGAGACTATTTCAAAATATACAAAGAAGAAAACAATGATACTCTCATAGTAAAAGTTTTAATTGAATGAATCAACACCAAATGTATCTAAGGATAAGTCGATACATGCACAAGTCATTACACTTATTCAAACTTTTGTCACATTAATATTTCTACATCTGGTAAAAAATATCCTTCAGAGACACTTATAATATATAGCTGAAAGCCAAAGAGAACATAAATACCCTTGACATTCATTTTAGCCCTGAGATGATTCAGCATAGAACATTCACAATATTTTTTAGTTAATGCCCAATATGTGAATCTGCTAATTGTGGCAGCATTTTCATTACTGTTCCATGTATTTTGCATCAGTTATTTTAATTTTAAAAAGTGAATTCTGATTTTAATTAATCAAGTCAAACTAATTTTTTTGATTGTGAGCTAAAACTTTCAGTTTCCTGAAGGTCTAAATACACAAAAAGTAGACAAAGGTTTATTCAAGATGTCAAAATCAAATTATCACTGCTTTACTATGGTGCTATGAGTGAGCTATCATGTGGTATGTTGCAACTATAATAAAAGTCATGATTACTCTTCAAATAAAGTTTTAGTTCACTGTTTCTTCCAAAAATGTTTAGAATTGAAATCAACATTCTTAGATTAAAATTTTAAAATGAGATGTAAGGCCTTCCGACATGTCCTACTTATTAAGGCACTTTGTTCACAAATAATTTTTTTTGATAAAAATAGGAATAAATAACCAAATATAATAATTTTTTTAACAAATTCTGAACATATTACAGTAATTTTAAATATATCATCAGCATATATTTGGAGTACTGTGGGACTTTCAACATATCAGAAAATTTAAAGAGTACCTCATCAGTTCTTTTGTAGCTTTGAGCTGCTTTAAGGTTTCCTGAAAATATTATTATTGAATGTTAAAAACAAAGCATATTCAGCTAATATCCTATTTGCAGTAACTTCCTCAGTCAAAACACAACATTTTCATTCCTTTAAATGACTGTAAAAGGATGTGTGAAGAAAATTATTGAAAATGTTAAATGCACCTCATTAAAGGCTCATCTTGATATTCAAGCCTTAAAATTAGAAAATCCAAAATAACCAAGTTTATATCAGAAAGTGAATCTCACAAAGACTTGGAAGTGATGAAGAACACACCAGGACTGATCAATAATTCCAGTACACTTACTTCCTCCTTATTAGCTTACAATTGCTTAAATGATATTCTACGAAAATTTAAATAATTACTTTTTTGAGGTTCATTTAATCACTACTGATACTCTCCAATTAATGACAGAAAAATGATATATTTTCATGAAATACCAAGACCCCAAACCTCGCAAATTAGAGGCATTACAGGAGGCTTGAAGAGGTACTTTCTATGCATTTTTCTTAAATTGATTCCTCTTCTAAAAACACCTTGATGCAGTTTCATAAAATTAATGTCTAAGAACTTGACTTGATAAAAAATTGAACCACTTGCATCTGATTGTAATTAAGAGCTATACAACACTGTACTAGAAATAATATTACTAGATTAGGTTTAGCATTTTAGAAGTTTAATCCCACAGAATACATAATATTTAATGCAACTGCAAAAAATGTTAAGTATTAGGGCATGGGCATTGTCTGAATTAAAAATGCAACCTAAGAGGCATGACTGAAATTATTAGGAATATTGTACAAATTTCAAAATCTGGCTACTTATGTGAATGTGTGGTAAGGTAAAGGATGAAGGGTGTTTGCCAGCAAACTCTGTTCAAATCCATTTTATAGAGAAAAATGATTATATTTTTATAATTTGAATCCAATACGGGTGGCATAAATGCTTCCAAGCTTTATGTTTTTGTGGAGGTAAAGCACAAGGTAACTAGGTTAATCCTTTCACTTCTCCCCTTCACCTGAGTTGTTAACACAAAATATGATTGGTCACTGAATTGCAATGGTCAAAAATTGGAGAACAGGTCTTGGCATATCTCTTATCTTACTCGGCATTGTGTGTTTTTGGTTTTGTTTCAGTGGCTGAAAACATTGCAAATTATTAATATTCAGAGCCAGAAAAAGGAAAAGCCTAAAGCCATAACAACAGTATTTCGCAGTATAAAATGAGAAGAGAATTAAAATTAAATTAAAAAATTTGAACTTAAGAGCCTATAACCCTGTCTTTTTTATTATATAAATATCTATTGTGTATTTATTATATAACATATATTATGTTAATCTTTTTTCACATTTTAATCCCTTTTTCCCTTATCTTTATTCTTATTAAAATATAAATAAATAACTTTATATACATGTGGTATAAATTATAGAGTGAGGAAGCCCATATTACTCAGGATAATTTAAGGATTCTAACAATACATCCTGCCTCTTTATCATAATTGTTTCAGCCATTTGACTACTAGAATGGAATTAAGAAACTCACATACATGAACCCTGAACACATTAACTCCTCTTTTTGATTATTTTATTCATATAAAAACAGATTGCCCTCAGTGATTTGATACAACACTAGACAATACATATGTTTAAAGGGGTCTTTTGAACAGGTCAGAGGGCTTTCCAGATGAGAGCTAAATTGAACTCTTTTCACAAATTAAATGATCTTTAATATTTGTGTGTGCCTGCCAAACCATTCAAATTGTTTTTCAAATTCTGCCTTGGATATAAGGGCAGGGAGTCAGGTAATTTAAAACCTAATAATCAGAGAATAGTTTATACGAGTTCATTGTGTACTTGGGTTAGCTGAAGCTTCTGCAGGTTACTAAACAATAAAAAGCTTGGATAATAATTGAGGATTAAAATACAGATTATTATGAAAGATGTGTTACGTATAATTTTCTGATCTTATTTTTGGACTTTATTAAATAAATTATTGATTAAATTTTTTGTTCCAAATGAGCCAGCAGTATGTAACAAAGAGATTCTAAAATAGATAACATAAAACTGGCAGTAAACTGATCAACTGTATAAGGTATTTGTTAACTTTTCCATCAAAACCCCAAATGTACATATCTAAGCATAACTTATAAGCTTATAGCATAACCCCTTAATTCATACTACCTAGGGTTAAATAGTTAATTTTGTACTTGAAGGAAAAGGACTCCTTCAACCAACAACCGAGTAACATCTTATAAGTTCATGGAAATCAATCATCGTTTAACCTTGTTAATACTGAGATTTTTATGGTGATTGTCACCCGCACCAGAGAATGTTCCCATGGGATTTTTAGGAGCATATGTCTGTAATTTAAATGTTCCCATAGGAGTGATTACTGGCATACACAAAAAATTACTTAGTGAACGACTGTGGTAGTTAAGTCTGATATTTTTTACCTGAAAATTTATCCTAACCATGTTTTTTTCTGAAGAAAATTCTTACTTTTCATTGAGAAGTTAAAGCAAAGGGATCAATTTGCAATAGACAAAATGTTCACCGCTTTTTTTTGTTCAAGTGTCAAGGGAAGTATTTACACTTTAGTACATCTAATCTGTCAGATATGATGCTTAAATGTAGCCCCCTAATGCCTCTTTCTAACAAAACGACAATGGTTTTACACCATGTTTTTCTCCCTAATCCTTGCTCCTCCCCACACTGAATGACGCAAACAATCCTACTTATCCAGAAGTATCTACCACCGACAAAATTTAAAATTGGAAAGGTGACCAAGAATTTAAATTAAATATCACCTTATTTGAACAACTGAAATTATAATTATATGAATTATTAAATGTGGTTACCTTATGCTTTTCTCACAAATACTTAGAATAATTAAAAAATATTTGTAATGCAGTTTCACATAAATAAGAAATATCTGGCGCTACTACAACTTCAGGTAGTATGAGTAAAAATGTGTACCACGCTGACCTGAAAATAAAAAATAGGTTTTCCTTCACCAGGAAGGGTTAAAAAATTACGCTAATATTAATCTTATATTATATTAATCATATATTCAGCACACACCTGAGCTTGATAACAATGAAAAAATCATCTCTGCACATGCCAGATGGAGATCTCTTTGTTCACACACACATTCAAAGAATTTCCTGAGTGAAAAAATACCTTAACAACAGCAGAACATGATTTTAAGTCAAAATTCATCCACAATTGACAGCTTCTATTCTACCATAAATGCCAAAGCATAATTTTTTACTAGACAGAACGTTGGAAGAGCTATCAAGCTCCCTTCTGAAAATCAAATTTAGTCACTTGTAGATATTTCACTTGGAATGAAACTTAACAAGAATCGATAAATGCTTCTTTCACATACAGTTATACAACAGTCTTCTAAACAGTAATGCAACATTCTTTTTATTAGCAGTACAATCCATATCAGAGCACATAAAAACAATAATCGGTCGGTATGGCTTGAAAAGATTATATTGAAGTTAACTTTTTAAAAATTAGAAGCATTGGCACATAAATGATGCACAAAGGTCATCAACAATAACCCTGGGCAGCTAATTTAATTGACTGGGATAGTGCACGAATAAGTCAAGCAAACTTTTTGAATGGACCAGTATGCTCAGTAATCATGTTTAAAGAAAAGTACATAAATTTAACACATTAGATTTCACCGATAATGAGGAATGGAAATAAATGAGAATGCTTGAGAGGGAAAGCAAGACTTTTGCAGGCTCATTATGATGAAATGCATTACTTCGGTGTTTCCTACACATTTCGCTATGTTCCTAACAACAGTCACAAGGCACTCGATACTCACAACACAAAATGACTACGCTGACAATTGACAAGGTGATATTTTTTCTGAAAAAGCTCATCTTAAAATACATAATAAATATAATAAACCACGGCATCCACTGGCTCTAAGTACTTGTATACAGTTGCAGAAAGAGATAGTAATTCTAAAATGCTGTGCATTGTCTCCTTTGTATGGCTAATTTTGACCCAAGTTGTAGCACAATACAGTGTTTCCATGATTTGCCTATACACTCATTGAGGGTAAAAAGAAACTTAACATTTCCACCAAAAAACCACATAAATACACCACCATTTTTGGTGGAAATGTTAAGTTTCTTTTTACCATCAAAATGAAGGAATTCCACAAACTTAAACCTGAAACTGTTATATTTATTCACTTATTGCCAATGAAGGTGTTTGCTTTGAGTGAATTTAGTCATAGAAGTCTAACATTATAAGTAAAAATTCATAAGGTCCATTCAAAACCTACCTCTAATCAGTAGACTAACTACAATGATTTCCCTCGGCCCTTAGCAGATAATGGGAACGAAAATAGTATCTATTTGTTTATCAAATAGCCGGCCAATTTGTATGAAAATCTCAATTTGCAAAACAATGTTAAAGAACTTCTAAAAGAGACTATATGAGAGAGAGGAGTGATCCACGAATAATTTATTTTTTTCTATTGTTTCAACAAATTAAAACTCATTTTGTGGGCTCTATATGGAAAACTTATCCAATTCTTCTCTTCCTATTCATGATTAGGAACAATAAACTAAATGTTACTCAAAAATCATGGCTAAAAGCGCAAATCATTACGTACAGGTACCAGCTGAAATTCAGACCATTACTGTATCTAGTGCCATTGCTCTAAATTTTAGGTTTTTTTATTTTTAAGTTGTGTAATAAGTTTATTAAATTATATACCAATTGATAAAAATTCTACATATATACATAACACAACAAATACTATTTTTACATCAATGGTAGGCATTTATAAGAGAACATACATTAGTAAACCTGCATTTGGAGCATATAATACAGCTACTATGAAAACATTATATGATAAAATAGACAAGTGATTTCAGTGTCCAATACCACTTCTAATTGCCAAGTTAGAACTGTTCAAGCAACAGAAACATATTCAGTATGCAATATTGGGAATCAAAATTATCACCAAAGACAATAGATTGCTATAATATTCAACCCTGAAATTAGAAAAATTTAACACCCAATTAAATATACTTGAACTGAATAAATGAGATTTTAGTAACACATATAGATAGAATTTGTAGACAAAGTATCCAATTCACACATAGAAAACAGCACAGAGCAAAATAAATAATGGTACTATCTCATATGTAAGGAAAAATAAAATTCTAATAATCACTCCTCACTGAACTCAGCACAGCAGGCAATATATA
Source organism: Hetaerina americana (assembly GCF_022747635.1). Taxonomy (NCBI): domain Eukaryota; kingdom Metazoa; phylum Arthropoda; class Insecta; order Odonata; family Calopterygidae; genus Hetaerina; species Hetaerina americana. The sequence continues at coordinate 100,159,558 of NW_027286874.1, read as the reverse complement.
CATTACAGTAATAATAAATATGATTCAAGAAAGATGAATATACATTAACACTATATTTCTATAAAGTTAATGAAATTCAAGATTAAGGTACAAATTTATATTGGTGCAGAGGTAGAGCATGAATTATTAATGATACTCATTACTTCATTGAAATCAACAAGTCAGTAATGAATATATTTCATTTTTACAATATGTCATTCATAAGTTAGAGGTGACTGACTTCAATCAATTTAAAAAAATGATACCTCTTAACATTGAACATATTCTATAAAATTAATAGAATTCTCTTTTGTCCATATGCATGGGAGAGACTTTTAAGTAAAACTTCTTGAGGCATGAAATATTAAAGTACTTGAGCATCATTAATCAAATTATTTTCATTACCAAATACTTCAAAGATATCTTTAACACGCTTCTCTTTCATGGAAGTAATCGTGTAAAATATTATTTTTTAATAGGGCATCAAAAGTTTTTTTTTGAGGTAACAAAACAGCATAACTTTGAGGTGAAAAATTCCTTGCTGAACTGTGCATATATTATTTTAACATTATTTATAGAGGCCTACTTAACAAATTAAATTTGATTTATTATCAAATGAGAGAGTTGGACACAAAATTAATAATGGATTACTAAAAACTTCAACTTTTTGTGGATTGGTGCACCCATGGACATCAATTCATACAAAAGCAAAGCAATATTAACTTCATTATTCTTCAACCTTGAATTTCATGTTAACAAACATACTCCTTGCCCATGCATGACCTAGTGATGATATTCCTTATCTCATAATGTCCAACAATCACTATGAATTAAATCACAACATTCTGAAAACAACATCAATGAAATCACTTTAAAGAGCCTTTCTGAAGTATACTGGCTAAAAAAATAGATGAAACTCTCAATGGTATCAATTATTGAGCAAAAATTGCCCATAAGGTCATCACTTCCACATTAACTTGTAAATTGTTCTCCAAAACTAAGGTCCAAACAAATGAAAGAGCACTGCACTGGAAGATCACTTCTGAAGACTATAATCACAATCATGAAGAAACGATGCCATATTTAGGAGTAAAAACATTTGAATAATGTTCTTGGCATGTATTTTTACATTTTTCATGGTGATCTAATGAGTACTACGAGGAAAACACAATGAACACTTGCGCTGCTTTACTGGAACACTGAAAAATAACTTCATTGTTTCTAACTCTAATACTTCATTTTTTTGTCTGTTTTTCACCACACAGATGAATTGAAACATCACTTAACTCTCCAACAGTCAAACACAACCATCGTCAGTTTTACTCATAACACAGCCATTTTCCTCTAACAAGATGAATCATAAGCTAATATAAACAAATGTTTCTTTGAGAAAAAATGTGAAGCACTAAACTTGGGTACAGGCCCATTTAAAAAGAAAGAGTAAAGCCAACATATATCTAACATAGAAAAAAAATTTTTAACTGATCTGAAGCAATATTTAACAAACTCCTCCCTCCAACAAACATTTAGCAGAACATAAAGATAGTAAAATAGAGATAATCTAACATGAAACAAAAATGAAATCACAGTGAGAAAAATTCAGATGAGATTGTTTAGTAATGACGGGAAAGAATGGGTCACAAAACTTCAGATGTTCCAGAGTTGATGAATTTTTAAAAAATTAATTGCATTCACAAATTACATTTTCCATACAAAATTTTGCAATTTTGAAACAAATAAATGTCCAGAGTGAAAAATCACACTGAAACCAGATGACAAGAACAAATGTGCATACATAAATCTGTGAATTTCAGTGGGTTCCAGCATCCAGGCTTACTTTCTTTGATAGATAGTATGACAAATATACGCTGAACACTGTAATATTTTTCACAAATATCTGATTATTCAGCAGTGGAAGCAAGTCTTGAGATGCTTTTGAGACGACGAAGACTGTTCATGCACTAACTTCAGCACTACACAATCCACAATAACTCTGACCAACATGTATAACAGAAATGTAGCATAATGATGGCAAACTTTTGTCCAATTATTTCATCAGTAAGGAGGTGCTATAATTTTAATAGCATCAAGGGCATTTGTTTAAGCTAATACACAGTGTTAACAATGCGAAACACAAACTAAAACAGGATTTGTGTAAAAGTATGACAAGCATTTTCACACACAGCGATAAAAAAATAAACTGAATTAACTTAAATTTCTGCACTGAACTTTTAAATGTACTCCTCCAATATTGCATTAAAATACTCAATTACAGCTAATATAAAGCATTTCACCAATTTATTAGATATCACAGCTTTTTAGGTTATTCATTAAACAGGAATGCTTGAAATACACTACAGTTAACTTTCTGTACAATTAATTATTTTAGCATACCAAAAAGTATACTTCATCACAATACTTCATAATTACATATACCTTAATAAGTTATAATGTAGAACTTTGCACGGCAAAGACAGTACCTATATTTTTCAATAGATGAAAATCCAATCCTGAAGACTAATTTCAATCATACACGCAAAATTTTCCTATGCAGTTTCATTTTCAGTGGCCTACCTTCCCTAAAAAATTATTCACACTATGATAAGTATCATATATAGTTTTCACACATTCACATAGGGCGGTAAAAAAAATTAACTAAAGAATAACTTTCTAAGCATTGATATACAAATTCTGCAAGCTACTTTTAATTCTTTCTGGGAAACTGTGGGTGCCACAGGTTAAGGAAAAGGTCCACTTACTCCAATGTGTTATTTGAATATGCCACATTAGAGGGTTTGGCAATAGGTGAGCTACGCCCCACATATCAAATTAATTTTTACTTACGAAATGTAATCCAATAATTATTAGGAATTGAAGAGGCTAAAATCTTCCAGGCATAAGCCCAAAGAAATGATCAGGATAAGCTATATGCTCATGTGCTCATTGGTGTTGACATTAATGATAGACAACCGAAAAAATATTTACCACAATGGTGTCATATTTAAGAAGAAGAAATTGTTTAGGGGCTAGAATAAAAATGTATCATGCTACAAGGAAAAAACCTACTCCCTCCCCAGCATGTCCTCACTTTTTTGCCTCGCACTTGAACAAGGATTGTTCACTACATCCTAATAAAATCCAAGAGATTTTAGTGAAAGGGTTTGTTTTTGAAGTGGAAAAGGTTTGCTTTCAGTGAGCCTCACCTCTCACTACACTTATGTTTAAGTTCCAGCTACAATCATCATGTGGTTTCATTTCCAAATTTGATTGAAGCAGCAATCTTTTATTTAGAAAAATGGAAAAATATGAATTGTGTGTGGTGATTCAACACTTTTAGTTTAAAGGTTCAACACAGAAAGAGATCAAAGACAAGTTGGATGAAGTTCCTGGCACATTTCCTCCTGTGTTTGCTACCATTTAAATTGGATAAATGAGTTGAAAGGTGGCCGTACATCCACAATTGATGACAATTGTTTAGGATGTCCAGTGGAAGTAACTTCCTCCAAAATGATTAACAAAATCTGTGATATGGTTTTGAGTATTCAATAAATCAAAGTTGCAAGATAGTCGAGGCCACAGGCCTCCACAAGGTGCAGTGTTTTCAATTTTGCATGAAAAATTGGTATGATAAAATTATGCATCATTATTGATTGCAATGGTTGATCAAAGTAAGTAAGAAAAAAATATCCTCATTCGACAAAGAAAAAATTCTCATCCATTCCATTCTTTTTCAAGCCTCTCCCACATACATTGTACCCATATTGGTAGACCACTTCATCTTCTTCCTCAGGTGCTACAACCTTCCATGCATTTTGGGCTTTTCGACAGTTAAACCCTTCTATCTCTTGCTAGCTCCTTTCAAGTAGTTTTATTCATTTTTCATAAATCCTCAATCACATCATCTCTCCATCTTTTCCCATGTCTTCCTCCAAGTTTATTTCCTTCTGGTATCCATCTATAAGTCTAAATGTCAACCATTTCTCTGCCTTTGTGACTCTATGAAGCGGATTATCGTTTCTTCCTTTATCAGCTATTTAATCCTCAATTTCTCTTGATTCTCCATTCACATCCTTCCTACAGCATTAATCTAACCATTCTTCAAAATAATTTTCTTTCAAAAGCGTCTGGCTTTCTCCATTTTTCTTTGTTAATGCCCATGTCTTCCAGATGTATGTCATAACCTGTCTTATTGATATATTTTAGATTCTATGCTTGAATTGCTCACATAGAATATTATAGCTTAGTAGTTACCTAAAGACGTCTATTACCTGCAGATATTCTCAGTATAGATACCACCATCATCCAATAATGCAATCACTTTCAGAAACTTTTCTACTGCCAATGTGCCAGTACGAGCTGCTCTCAACTTAATTTCACATAGTGTACATTTCAACAGTTTTAAAATTGAGTGAACCCCCAGTAATTCAGGGCTACACCTTTCTGCCTCATTCCTCTGTTCCTTCAATGTCTCACACAGAGAGACTATTCAATTTTTAAAAGGTTAACTGATTTTGAACATTGCTCTTCCATCAATATTGTTGATAATTTTTCCATTTCAGTTAGCAGATCAATAGAATGTTTAGCAATGGTCATAGCCTTCAAACAAGCAGAACTTTTTACGCACTCTTTAAGCAGTTCCTTTTCTTTGATAGTTTGCAACAACAATTTGTATTTTTATGAATATTTATAATCAAGGTGCAAGTATTTTGATGCTAGTACCTGTAATCTTTGGTCATAGCCATTCAGGACCTAGTGGCATTGAAGAAGTAACTGTATTTTGTGCCTGATGGCAATTTTGATGAAATATCATGCGTTGGACAGGGTCTGAGCAAATGAGATGTTGTCAGCTAATGTTTATAATTTGCTTTGAGTGGGTTCATTAGTCCTACATTTTGCTGGCATAATAATATAAGATTTTGATGCCTACTTTAATTATTGTCTCTTTGGCTGATGGGGATGGGACAATTTTTGGCAGTTATAATATTATAATTATGACATAACAACATTCACTGTGCCATATGCTTATGATAAATGTATTCACAAACTTTGAGATTAAAGTTAAAAAAGACAAGTTACAAATTTGATAAAGTCTGCATTAATAGATTACATTCTCAATGCATTCCAAAATTTGATACAGAACCTCTAGCCAATGATGTCATAAGTTTGTGGTATCAAACTAGTGCAGCTGCTGAAAATTCAAACTAAACGTTTTTGTACATAATATTACAATATGATAATAAATAATACAAAAACCATCGAAAGCCTTAAAAATAAATGGTAAATCATTATTTCTCATTTCCTGGTTGATACCCTAATCATATGATGGAAAATACCCACAGCGACTGCTCTACTATCCTGAAAGTTCCAGCAATTAAGCAGGTTAATCCCTTGAAGGCCTACGGATTCCATTTGGCATCAACTGACAGCCAGTATTATTTCATTTTGTATTACAAACTAAAAGAGCTCAATAGCAATCTAGTAACTTTGCATTTGTTCTATTTTGTGAATTATATGCATCATCATGACAATTTTTCTTCCAGCCATACTTTAGCCAAGAATGAGGGAAGTCACATTAGTGTCACAGCAGGAAAAAATGGGAAAGAGGATTAACTAAGTTCATAATAAAATGATTTTTGGGCATCACTATACGTATTACTTTTATGCAATTATTCCGAACATCTATTTATCTAAATTACTCTTCAGTAAATTGATTCGAAATCATATGACATCACCTGCAATAAAAGCCTATAATATTTAGTTAAAAGTTATGGTGCCGAAATACCACTATTGGTTATATAGTAAATTTTGAGTTTTACCAGGGTAAAAATGCAATTGTAAATTCCAAATTCAAATAAGTTAATTTTGGTAGAGCTTTGAGGGTTAATAAGTGATTATAAAATCATCAATGGACTCCATTTAATGACTTTCTAGGATTACAAGCACCCATTATTTTGGCATTTCACTGTTATCCTTATATTTTCTTTCTCTACATGGGTTGCCTTCTTCTCAAATCAAAAGCATTAAAATACATAATTTACATTTGGTCATACTGGCAAACAATGGATTCAATTTAAAGAAATGTAAACCTTGGTGTACTCAACAGCCTAAGCATAAGGAAAAGTCCAATTTTCAACTAGAATAAGTTGAATTACTAACCCAGTATAGGTCACCATAATTTATCACTCTAGGTCAACTTTAGGTTTTCATCAGCAGGAAAAAGCATGGCATTTCTTGCCCTATATTGAACATATGGCAATTAAATTTTTGTTTTAGTAACTATAAATATGACAGCCATTATGGAAAAATGTTTTGTGGTTTAAAAAATAAGAATTCATGAAAAAGAAAGTAGCTGAAACTTGATATGCTGTTCAGACAAAGTTGGCATTATTAGTCAAAAAAGCAAAAGGCATAACAAAGCATTGTCCTGTTTAAATAAACTGAAGAAACAGCAGAAAATGTCATTGCAAAATAGATGCAACTGCGATTATCATATCAAGTATAAAATTAAATTCAGTTGTTCATACAAAAATTGAATTTTTATCAGGTTAACACTTTTTCTTTTGCGCCATTACAGAAAATGAAAGAACTGAATTTCATTAATGTGTCAGAAAATCAAAGAGGTTGAATTCAACAAAATTCACAGTATTACACCACATTATTATGATGTTACTCTTATCGGCGGAGTAAACCATGGAAATTCTTTTAAAAATGAACAGATATGCTCAAATGAGCATTAGCCTCCAAGGATTCAACTGCTGACTAATTTTTGCTCATATAAAATCAGCCTAAGAATTTTTTTCTGTAGCTTGAAAAATTATATATTTTTTAATTTAACTTTTTCAGAAGCACGTAAGTATATCACTATAAATCAGTTTCCCAGGAGATGTTGGACAATACACCGCAAGTTACCATATCAATTTCAGAGCCATGGCTTACTTTCGGAACTATATTTTTTAAATTCAAGTTTCCCCCAACCCATTTTGAAACATAAAAACTGATTATAAAGTACTGTATTTCCTGACCAATTAGATGCACATTTTTTACCTTCTTTACAAAATGTGCCCTAAAATCAGCATACATCTTATGGGCCAGGGTTGTAGCTTTGACCTAACAGCGCAAGGTGATTTGCTGGAAAAATGCATGCTACTAAGTTTTTTCCCGAATCAAACATAGGCCATGCTTGCCTTGATTACAAATTATGATTATGTCACTGTTTTGAATCAGGAGGAAGCAACAGAGTTTTAATGTTTCATTGAAAGTATTTCCTAAAAAATTCCCAAATAAATCATAAATTTATACAATGCAGCACATTTTGTTTCATCTCACATGTGGTGATGCTGCAAAACTTAATACACATTGGGCGGAGGGTGGTCAGAATTCGCCCCTCTGATAATGCATACACTTGGGAGCCTACACATATTCAACCTAAAGTAGTACGAGTGTGTGATTAAGAAATAGAAAATAGTTGCTTTTAATACAAATTTCGATTAAAGCTAGGTTTTAGAATGTCCCTAACAATCTTTATGCATTACCTAAAGCATAAAATTCATCTTGTTCACTTTACCTTATATTCTTCTCCAGATGTACGTATTTTTAACCTGTCTTCATGCAAGGCTAAAATTCTATCATCTTCCCTATCCCTGTTTACCTAACATTCTTCTTTCTATTACAACCTTTAACTATCCACTGCCTACTTTTAAGCTCACCTTCACTCACTTTTTTGCCTTCTCTGAATTCTACCCAACAACTTTATTTCTTCCTCCACAATCCATGAAATTTTACCGTAGCCTTCAAAATGTTCCACTTATTATCCTCATTCGTTGCCATTCTTACATCTCAAAAACCTTGGTACTACTCACATCTTCTTACCTCAACGACTAGATTTTAGGTTTGCACATCACCATATTCTCAATTTAAGTACATTTTCATCTTCTTTTCTAAATCATTACTTAGCCTGTCATCAATATCTCCTTCTTGTAAATTCTTATTTCATTTCTCTATTTATCTTCCCATGTTACCATTGCTATTCATTTTCATACCCAATCATTTTCCTTTAAACTACTACCCAAATACGGTGAAATCGCAATTTCATGTTTCTGAGTGTGCTAGAAACAAAATATGCTAAATAAGGGTTAATAAAAAATCAAGCTTTAGCAGTACGCAGGTAAGTATTGCCATGCAGAACACAATCCCCCAAGAGCTCAACGTGTCACAATGTTTATTTCGAATCACCCTCCTAAACTTTTTTTTTATATTTCACAGTAGATATCCAGATAGTCTTAAACCACATTCAATCTTGAAATTCATTTCATTAACTTCACTAAGGTGAAAGTGAATTTCAACAGCTTTTTTCCATAAGTTTTTGGCAGAACTCTTATTATAGTGTGTGCCTTGCTGGTGGGATTCTCAATTGCAGAACATATACCAAATTACATCTCCTCTGCTAGTAAACTGAGTCACATTACATTTTGCTGTAAAGATGGCAGCTCTGTTCCCACTCTAATGCACAATTTAATTTCCAGAGAGTACTCATATTTTAATTTAATCTTGATTGACCTTATGATTGTCAAAAAGTTGAACTCTCAAATTTAGGCATTTTGGTCTGGATATACAGTAGCAACTCATGTACTCTGCATGCCTTTCTTTTGCCAAGGTGTAAAATAAAGGAGTATACATCTTCCCTTCTCACTACTGGAAATCGCATCTGCACAAAGAGCATTTTAACTGCTGCCATTTATTACCAAGAAAAATGTGTACCACACTTCTTCCTGTCAGAGAAATCTCATGGAGACTGAAGTGATTTTGATTGGAGCACACTGCAATTCCAACAAATAGATGTATACTTCCTTCTGTTCACTGACTACCCTGACGATAGATAACACTGGCTAAACTTTGCAAAAATCACCAAATTTCAATGCACGCAGTATGGGCACAAAATCTCATATTTGATGTTTATTTCCTCTTCAGATAATTCCTCACTGATGAATAGTTAAAAATTATACTCGTGGATTTCCCAGAAAATGAAAATTCTTTCTTCATAGGGCTTACCCAGCTCATATATTGTCAGTGTATCCTTTCCAATTTTGCATTACTTAGCAAAAGGATTTCAATCTCAGGCCAATAAAGCTTTCACATACTATTGTGGGACTTCACATATATATATCTGGGAACAAAAATTCCCATTCATTTTATCACATTTCAATCCTTCTGAATATTTACCTTGGCAGGGCAGAATATGATATACGAGTGGAAAAGACACTTCAGGTCAAACTTCATACTTAAGGGTAGATACACATTACGCAAGGACCTTTTGCCATTAAATTGCTCCTACAATAAAATCACCGATGAGTTCAGCCAACAAATCACTCAATGTATCAATATCATCATAGGAACTTTATTGTCAACTAATATAATTTATCACAACCCCCTAATGTTTTTTCACTAAGTATTAATCTCTTAGTCTTAATCTAAAGAATTTTCATTTTTATACAACGCAAATTCTCCAGTTTCTTTACCCTCAAATACAAAATTACAACTGAGAAAATGAGTAAGGTTTCTCAAGGACTAACTAGACTTTTTATCTAAGTGTTATTACATCTTAATAAGATTCATTAAAATTTTCAGAAAAATAGGGTGCACTGAGAAAATTGTTGAATGAACATTCTATTATATGAACATTCCCTAAACACCTACCCTATTCAACATTAAAATACACCCTATGTCTACACACGCAATTGTCTCGATTGCAGCAATTATACAACAATTTTATTAAGTTACATTGGCTTAATCTGCAAGTCCTGCAAATAATAATACATTTTCAGAATACCTCACCTAATATTCCCTTTCCTCTTTCTTCATCAGTCTTCTTCCCTGTCATAATCTATCTCACACACTCCTCTTTACTCACACAAGGAACTATTCATTCCTTCCTTTATCTATGAGACGCTGGATATATACCGTGTACTCAAATAGTTCCAGGATTGGACACCCACAGATGAAAAAACAAAATGAAATGACCTATATATTATCAGGCTTCTACATCCCCATCTCCCCCAATATGATACAGCACCTATACGAATCTCCAGGTCCATCAATGCCTTATGGAACCTCTGTACTGGAATAATGTTCAGTTGCTTTGCCAATACTGTTTCAATCACCTCTACTGAAGTGTATTTTGGCTCATGGATGTCATGTACTGACAAATTTGTTTTATTTTAATAAATTCATGCAAAAAGTTTGGCAAGGTATCATTTTTTCAATTGTTAATTAAAACTTATAAAATTTACCTTTAATTTACATTAGCTGAAAGGAATTTTAAGTTTATTTTACTCAATTTATCATCACCTATAATCCACTTTAAGAGGCTTTGCTGCATCTCTTAGAAAAGCTAAATAGCAGCAGTGCAATTTATATTCCCAAGTTACTACGCAGACATTCCAGCCCTCGGAAGGTGTGACACAGTATATGAACAGTCCCAAATGCAAAGATTTTTGTCTTTCAAAAAATTACCTTTACGGGCAGATCAGCTTATTGCTGTGACCTGGTAGAGTGATAGATTTTCACTTCTGAAGCGTGTTGCCTTTCTAGGTTAATGCGAGGTTTAATAACTTAAGTTGATACAGGAGATGCACAGTAGCATACCCCAAAACCATGTCCATAATGTCCTCATACAAATGTAGATACACAAGAGGAACCAAGCAAATACATGCATACATGAAACATTTTATGATTTATTTGTTTTGTACTATATCGGTTTAACAAATATCTTATGGCTGTGATGTGGTAAAAATGTATCAAAAACATACATGCAGTGCAACGTCCTACTTCACAATTATAATTGCACTAAAATTTAAGAACTTCACCACAACTACTCCTCAGGATCCACATAACAAAAAGTTTTCCCTAAAACTGGCAATCCTTCCAGATGGCACTAGTCTTATAAAAAAGATGAACAAAACACAATAATAAGTCTAATGCATGGTTATGCTTTCGTTTGCAACCATTTCTAATACAGTACAAAAAATTTACTTAATATTAAGATATGTACACCTAGAATAGCTTGAATGTCAATAACGATAGAAGATATGACAATTAAGAATAATTATCACTCCAGTAGCTCTATTTGTCAAGTACCACACATATCAACAACAGATGCTCTTAAAATTTCAGGAAACCAAGCTTTTTGGAAAAGAAAAACAGTACTTCATTTGTCACTGCAATAAAGATTCCTGGCCATTCAACAAAAAGCACCGAAGGCAGAGTTTTATGAAAAACAGAATGCCGTTGGGAAAAATAGTTTCCAAGACATTCAATTCAACATATGAATTGATGGATATGAATATACTATCCTACGTATCCTTAAGTAAAACAGTCATAACAGGTATTTACTATATACAGAAACCAATGCGACAATTGTGATGTTCCAATAAATGAGAACAGTTAACAGGGAATGCTGATACACAATACAATACATATTGCATTAATAAACCTCCAAATACTTTAAATATGCAATGAAAATTATGAACAGCAAACGTCAGAGTAACAATTAGGAGATTAAAATTATGAGATCTCAAAAATATAATTATAAAAAATGATATAACAGTCATAAAATTGATCAAAAATAAATCAGTGTAATCCAAATACAAGTTTTTCACTGCACTGTAAAAATTAAAGTAGAAAATATACTTTCTTCTTATGTATCACAAAAGTGCTTTAAATAGGAAACACAGAATTGGTTGTTGCATTAATGTTCAGACTTATGACACATCACAGCTGATTAAATTTAATTACTAACACTCATGAAAATCACTGATGCATCACAAATTTCACGGTAACTTGGCCACAGTTTAAAATCTTTTCAAGGCACAGATTTAAAATAAAAATCTGGGTTGCATATTGAAATAGTAAAGCTTTAACAATTATATTAATGTTAGGACTTTTCACTTTCTGATGAAATTAAACTGTTAAACATTGAAGATTTGACTTCACAAAGCAAATGCAGAATATTTAAAAAAATAAAATATATATAATTATTAATACAAGACCACGGAAAATGTTTAACATTCAGTGCCAGTGTAAAATGTAGAACCAATTTAACAAAAGTGTATATATAGGTTCCAAATATTGAATAAAAACTAACAATTTCTTTACAGACTGTTAGATACCTGTAATTATCACCAAAATATTCTTTCCCATAATCCTTCCTCTGGGAATATCTCGATCTTCCACCATATTGGTATTCTGGTTCATAATAAGATCCAGATTCATAATCTTGACGACCATCCTTGTAGCCACGCTGATATCTATAAAAGCAAAAAAAATACCTAAGACTTCAGAGACTAAAATTTCCTCAAATTCTAATTTTCTACATATAACATTGATAAAACCATATGATAGAATACTGGATCAATTAAATTTATAACTTCTATTGGAAATCTGCATTCATATCTTCCATAATGTGATAAATTAATAAAATTAAACAATTATCATATGATTTTTTCACAATAAAAACAGGTGAATATTAATTTCACCAAGACATATTAATACTATACTATCTAAATTCACTTGGGTTTAGCCTAGTTGTTTGCACAGGGCTTATTTACTGACTACCATGTCTGTCAATTTCCCTTCATTAATAGCAGCGGTGAAACCCCTGAAGTTGTGTTCTTGAAATTTAAGTGTACATATGTTCACTTTAAGTGAATTACTTCTTTCCCTCAGCTTTCCACTTCATTATACCCAGTTCAAACTATCTATAACAGTCACTGGCATACGAGGAATCCTTGTAAACCCTGAACGAATGAAAGGGTACGATTCACAAAGGTCTTACACACTTGAGTGATTGAGTGACTGCAAACGTGAATTTGGGCCTCTTTTCTTTTTTGATTTGTTATTTCAATTTGTTTTTCATTCCTATGTGAGTACAATGAGTTCCTAGCATAGGAGATAACCTTGCAAATCCTGAGTATGTGTGTGAATGTGATTCACGAGAGTGACTGTTATTCCTTAAAACACCCTAGTGATTGAGAGGTTGTACGTTTTTTCCTTATTTATTATTTTTGCATTGTTTGTGGGTGATTGAGGTACACGTGGATAACTGTTTCCCAAACACACCCAAGTGACGTGACCACGTATGTGTTTCCCATCTACCCCTTACTTGTCACTTGGTTTTTACCACCCACCCCCTTCAACAAACCTTGTGGCAATCAAATTTATGCTCTTGTCTATTTCATTTTCCATTGCTTCAAGACTATAGGTACATTCCTGTTAAATTTACTACAAGAAGAAATTACACGAAGCAAGGTCAGGTGAGTAAGGGGCATGAGGCAAAGGAGTCATGTTGTTTTTGACTAAAAACTGGCGCACTGAAATGGAGCCAGTGCATTGCCATGGTAGAAAAGCCAGCCCTTTGTCTACCACAAATTGGGCCTTTTTTGACGCACACTGTCACGCAATCTTTTTAAAACCTCCAAATATAAAGCCTGATTAACAGTCTGACCTGGTGGGATGTATTCAAAATGCACTATTCCTCTCACATTGAAAAAACAAATGAGCATCTTCTTGAGGTTTGATTTCACTTGACCAGCTTTTTTTGAGTAAGGCGACAACGAAGTTTTCCATTGGCTTGATTGTTGTTGGCGGATGCCCTGAACGCAGTTAGTCATCAATGGACTTCTCAGCTTCTTTGAAACGAGAAAACCATTGTTACACTTAGTTTTTCCCATAGCACAATCCTTGTAAGCTGTGTTTCAGATCACAAGAGTTTTTGAGGTGTTTCCCCCAAGCAGGAAGCCAAATTTCACAGCAGCAGCTGTTCACTTAAATCCGCCATGATGAAAAATGAAGAGAAAGCAAAATTGCTTTTAAAAAATGAATTTCTGCAGCTAAACACAACCTTCCCAGATGACAACAATGCCAGGGCAGAACTTGGAACTGTTTGCGCTATGCTCACCTAGTGGAAGAAATGCGAACCACGTAAGCTCCGCCAACTGCAGCACTTTTCCTGTTATTTTTGGTTACCCTGTTGTACAGTTTCCATGTTTAGTTCATAAGCAGACTGAAACTACACATCTTGAAACTTCACAGGATTAAGCCGTGAAACCCCTTTTCGACTTTTAGAGTGGTAAAAGAAAAATATGTAAATCGCAGGATAATCTAAATTGTGGGAAATCATCATTCGCAGGAAATGGAGACTAAATCATAATCAAAAGCCCCATAATTTTTTCAAATTGATCTAACAAGTTTTGGGCCCCTGAATCATGACAGAAATAAACAAACAAATAAAAGTTAACATAATTAGAGTGAAAACTGCTACTGCTACCAGAAATGTAAACAAGTTCTTTGAATAAAGCTATACATAGACTTATATGCCATTATTTTAATGAATTAATCATCTTTTTTATAGAATTTAAGATTCACCTTTTTTTCAAACTTATGGTTCAAAAATCACCCACATCTTACATGTGAAGGTTCCAACTCCATGGATTAATGTTCAATACTGAATGTTCTTTTTACACTAAATGGTCAGCACTACTTATTTTGACTAATTACATTTATTATTCAAAGAATGTTGTAGCTGGGACTCTTATTATTGAGCTCATCGCTATTACATGATGCAAATATTGTGTTGCTCACTTAGCAATGTCGAAAGAGGGGTGAGATATCGAAATAACTTGATCATATTATATAACAACAGATCATCACAAAACAAGAGGTGGTTTCCTTCCTACCTCCTCATTCATTCCCTCTCTTCCCCCATCGGGATTCCCTCTCCCTCACTCACAAAGATAAACTCAACAACGGATAAAAAAACAAAGAGGGGGAGGGTGCCTCTTTCACTTATTCCTTGAGCCCACTATTGTATCAAAACGTACTTATTCTGCCAAAGTTAATATTCCATCATTATATTAATCTCCCATTATTTCCATAATTAAAACCAGATGTGTTTGTGACCATTAAAATATGTGGAAATTGCAAAGTTGTTATTTTGATTGAGGATGCACATAAATTTCATGCAGTAATGCTGGATACCATTACGTTTCCTCCTCTTATTGCTTTTTCCTATGTGCAAGCACAATGTAAAATTCAAAGCATAGAGTATTTTCAAAAACAAAAATACTGGGTTCTCATTACAGATTCAAAAACTGTTCCCTCATTCCAGAAAGTCTTCAATAATTTAGGCTTTCTTAATGCCTTTAGAAGAAAAAAAATTTAGATTTTTCTGACCAAGTTGCCTGCCTTTAGGTATGCAGTAAAAATAAATAATCATTACAATAAATAAAGAAATTAAGATATGCAATATTTTTTAATTCCAATACAATCTACCTTCATTGAATAGTGAAGCTGACATATTGTACTGGAAAAAGTGGCAAGAACACCATGAATTAATTTCCCCAGAGGATAAAACTACAAAAGAGCTAAATAACTCCACAAAAAGACAGTATTATATCATCAAATGGCATATAGGGTAAAATCTTATGTTATAACACCTTTTGATAGTTGAGTTGATGACATGTAGTCTCTGACGAAGAAAAATGTGATAAGTTCAAACATCCAATTCTCATGTTTTCATTCACATAGGAAGTAAGTGAATGAAAGTTATTAAAATGCAATTTGGACCCAATAACTACAAGGTAACTCAACACCAAAGGAGAGCAATGAAATTAAGATTTTTCATCACATGAAAAGTTAGAGGCAAATGGGAAGAAATTACAGCAAACTAGGAAAAGGAGCAAATAAAAGGGTACTCGGCCACCATTTATCAGTTTTGTAATCCTTTTACACTATTTTCAATGGTCAGTACCAAAGATCAGTATTGCACTTTCCACAAAACAAGGCCTACTCAAACAGCCCAGCTCACTGAATCAAGTATTCCAAACATGGGGTTTGTCCAGATTGAAAATCCTAGACTAAATGTTTCAGTGAGAGTTATAGATTACATTATAGTCTAGCCAATGTCCTTTTTTACTCGAATATTGCCCATCTTAAATTAGATACTGTTTACTAATAACTAAAGTAGATCTTTGACTTTCTAAAGAGCTCCCAGGGAAATGAAGTAATACAGCATCAATGTTTCAATTCAATGTTTCCGGAGTATTTTGCATAAAATTCAAGAGATTTTTATAACCACATGAAAATTGGTAAATTATTATTTAGACATATATGATTAATATCGCTAATTGGACAGTAGTATTGCATTTAAATTGGTGAGTAATGATTGAAATGTGCATTATAACAGTCTCATTGGCCACAAATATTGAATAGGGTGAAGCAACAGACTGTTTTATTAATGATAACAAAATATTTAGTTTTTGTTCAAAGACTTCTGAAAGCTATTGCATAATCAGCTTCCATTTTGAGGATTACAGCTGAGTTAGTCAGCGTTTGGTAGACAACAGTTTAACCCCAGTTCCAGGAAACATCTTCAGATTGAAGTGGCATTTGCAGGCTTTTGGCCTGTATTTATAGGTAGCCCATTAGGCACTCACAAACTCTGATTGAATGAAGTGTTGAACAACTTGTTCCATGTCCCAGCAAGCATGTATCCATTCTCCTTAATGAATTCCTCTTGTTTCTTCATTATTTTGATGGCTTTCCTGATGGCTCATAGGAAGAATCAATAGCAAGACTCATACAAAGAACCAGGAGTGTTCTGTAATCACAGATAGGCAAAATTGCTTTTACTGCAGGTCTCTACAGTGTTCCCTTCCTCAGCATTGCTCTGACCTTTTATGTTTATCCGATAAACACTTTACGACAGGAGTAATTCACCAAATATACGCCTTCCTGCATATGTAGGGAGAGGGAGTTCCTGGGGAGAGGGGGTCCTTGGGGTTCGGTAGCATGTCTCCATTTTCCTCATTTCAGTGAATCTGGTGGTCAATGTTGTGTTTGCTTACAACATGGTATTATTCCTATGATGTGGCTGCTACAAATGAGATGGTAACAAATGCTGGTGGTTCATCTTTGTAACTAGTATCTTCTCCTTTTTTTAACCGACTGGTTTTTTCCTGCTCCTGTGAGGCACACCTTCATCTCCAAGGTCCTTTTCAGGTCCAATTTTCTTGAAATAGCTGTCCTTTCCCAGTATTGATGCATACTGCATCTCTGGCACTGAGTCTCTGCATAGTGAAAAGCACATGACATCTCATGCTTGTCAGGATATGGAAGAGGTTTTTCAATGCCATGGCCAATCAAGGCATGTGAGCCCTTAATCGACTACCTATAAATACAGGCCAAAATCCTCTGAATGCCACTTCGACCTGAATACCTTTTCTCAAAATTTTTGGTGAGAATCAAATGTATTTTAAACCGGTGCTCATGCCGCAATAATTAACAGGCTGTTCCAGAGATTGGATAACCTGACGTAAAGCAATCTGCATGACAGGTTCCCCTAATGGTTGCAATAGATAATCAATTGTACCTGGTAATTAAAGGAAAGGTGCAAGAGATAAATTAAAAATGGCTGATGAAATTTTGAGCTCTTTGATTTTATATTTATAGATGTAGGAGATGAAAATTCTCACAAATATCATTTATCAAGTTTTGGTTTTTATTTTTCTGTTTCAATTACTCATTCTTAATTTCAATTCTCATTAACCATCCAATAATTTTTAAAAGTAAAAGATAACATTGAATGCAGTTTGATTGAAATTGCAGTTTTCAAGACATTACTATGCAGAAAAATAATTTGTGATGTTTTATATGCACAATTATAAGCCACAAAATCCATGCCAATTAAGTCTGACAGTTATTGTTTTAAATGATCTATCATAAATTTGTTCACTATTACTACAAACTATTCTGTAACTACATCTGCGACTTCAAGACCGGTAAATTAGAGGGAAAATGGAAAGAAAAGAATCAGAATATCAGCTTGGACAGACAGTGGTGCATGTTCCACTTGAGACTGCCTTCCAAGATCTCAGCAGTCTATCCCAACCATTCATCCACTCTCCACAACTTCCCACCTCCTTAAGACCTAACAAGGTCACTGACATTTTCTAATCACAAGCATTTGAAACATATAGCTTCTATCTATTCGTCACCCACTACATAGGGCCTATAAGATTAATATTCAATCAATGTTTTTTAAATAATTTTAGTCACGTTAGGCTTTGACTATTTCATTTCAACCAGGCAGTAAAGACAAGTAAACATGTTTGCTCAAGCATTGGTTAAAATAGCATACATAGCCACTCACCCAGCTTGTCTAATATAAAGCAACCATTTGGGCACCTCCACATAGAATAATTGTAAATAACTGAACTTGAGGATTTATAAAAGGACTATCAATTGAAAATATTAGATGCCATATATGAACATATACATTGAAGCTAAAGAGGCTCTGACATAAATGAAAACATACATACACCTAATGAAATTTCTCTTAATAGCATAATTCCTGGAACCAACCGCCATCATAAACAAAGGTATGAATATGCATGAGAATTAACTTATTGTAATTGTTGAATATTTATTTTGATTTTATACAACATTGGTCAGCAGTAAAGTAAATACAAAAATGTTACAGTTATTGTTGACAATTACTCAACCCTTCAACAAAGAGCAACCTATAGAGTATGTTGGGCACAGACATCACATTCCATTGAGTGACATAGGCCTATGTCGCAATGGCTAACTGCATTCCTAAATCTTTTAATCCATTTTATTATTTCACGATCTCTGCATGTTTGTAATCATTCAAAAGAGGAATAATGTGGCTTCGTACAATCATTACTATTATTTTATTTTCATTCATTACATTTTTTGAGAGTGTTATAAGAATACAAATATTTTGACATCCTACACACACACTGAACGTTTGCTGCTTAAAATTTATCCTTGAGAAATCCATATATGCACCTTTCTTACCAGGGATAAAGTGCTGCTGCATCAGTGTTTTCAGAGGACCACATTCACACATGCAATCTTTCAATAACTTATTTTACTTTTATATTTCTCATCTTCACCCTCCATACACATTGAAGGAAGAGGGATCAGTCTCAATATCTGCTGGTCTTATCTCAGTTCTTAGTCTGGTTATCATCTCTAAAAACACTTAATTATCATATATAATGAGAAGGGTTTTTAGGTCTGCAGTTTGTTTTGTTAATGCACAATATCTTTCAATATGAAGTTGTTTACATAGTTGGAAGGTCTGCCATGAATGAATCGGAGGTCAAGACTTAGAGAAAGTATTTTTTCCAAGCTCAAACTGCTATGACATCAATCATGAATAATTCATTTGTATAGCTGATATAATCATCACAGAATATGTATTGGCTGCATCCTGCTTTGATGAGGCAAGGTGATCTTGAGTGCATTTGCACCTCTATCATCTTTAACACATAGTATTTTATATTAAATATATAAATATATTTAATATTATATATATATATATATATATACACATATAAAATACACACACACACACACACACATATATATATATATATATATATATATATATATATATATATATATATATATATATATATATATATATACGAGGGTCATCCGGAAAGTAGTACCCGTTCGTGCCGCATGAAGTGCTGACGACGCGAGTAGCCGCTGGACGAGGTCAGATAGCTTCAGTGGCTTGTCTGCCTTCTCTGAGCCAAGTTGCGTGACGCTAGCATTGCCTGTGTTGTTTCTGTGATTGTTTACAATGTTTAAAAAAATTGAGAACGCCGCCAGTTGTGAAGTGAGGGCAGTGATTAAATTCCTCAATGCAAGAAACGTTCGCCCATGTGATATTCATCGCCAATTAAAGGAGGTGTATGGAGACAATGTAATGGACGAGTCGTCTGTTCGTCGGTGGTGTCGCAACTTCAACATGGGGAGGGGGAACACACACGACAATGAGCGTTCGGGGAGACCGTCTGTCATTACAGACCAACTGGTGAGCTCAGTTGACGAATTCGTGAGGAACGATCGGCGCGTCACAATTGATGACATCTGTGAGCATTTTCCCAATGTTTCTCGAACAATTGTTCATGAAATTGTTAAACACCATCTGCATTATGCAAAAATTTGTGCAAGATGGGTCCCTCGCGTATCTCAATGAGCTGGCGGCGAAGGACTATGCAGCAGGAATACAGAAACTTGTCACACGTTATGACAAATGCCTTAATTTGCTTGGAGATTATGTTGAGAAGTAGTTTAAAGTATCCTCTTTCAAATAAAATTTTTTATGTTTGTTAATATTTACTTTTGTGTCTTTATTTCACGAACGGGTACTACTTTCCGGATGACCCTCGTGTGTATATATATATATATATATAACACCCTGCTCTAATTATATTTTCATCCCCCTTCCACCCCCATCACCTTCTACATTTTCCCCACCCTTCTAACGCTGCCCCTCCATACCCGTCCCTTCGGAATTCCCTCCCCACCTTCCCCTTCCATCCATCGCTCCAGCCCTCGTATTCCCTTCAGTTCTGTCCCTCTCTTCCTTGATAAAGGTGGCAACGACCACCGAAAATTCGAAAAATAGTGAGTCTCTTTTTTTGTGTTTCTGTGTTTTTGTCTGTGTCCACTAGTGCTAAGTGTTATACATTATTATTCACGTCCGTGAGACTTTCAAAAAGTGTTATATAAATATATATATATATATATATATATATATATATATACACATACATATATGTATACATATATGTATACGTATATGTGTACATATATATATGTATACATATATATATATATATTATACATATATGTATACATATATATATATATATATATATATATATATATATATATATATATATATATATATATATATATATATATATACATATATGTATACATATAAAAGTTATAAATTTTTACTAATTTCCTGTGGGCTCAATAACAGCCAAATGAATTCTTCTACATCATAAAACCTACTCAATTTCTCATATGTGTACTTGAGGAGCAATGGAAATGGAACTAGGTTTTGTAAATGCATAGAAATGAAACAATCCAGTAAACACTGCCAACTCTTATATAGTACCGTTATTTCACTAATTTCAGGTTTACTCTTTATGTTTCACCAAATATTTTAAGTTTTACAGATTAATACTTAAAGTCACTAGTATACGCATTATCTTACTACAAAAAATTAATAAAAAAAACACAAACCTAGGAGGAGTTCTGGAAGCTGTACGGTAGCGTGAAGTCGATGTATTTGGTGGCAGGGGCCGCCTTGGAGAGTAATCCCTTGGTGAAGTAACCCTTGGTGATGGAGACCTAAAATCAAAATTGATTAGGTATAGTACCTTAAAAAAGGAATTTTTAATTATGATTAAATTAAGAATGTACAGCCATGATTGCTTTTTCATTAATGTGCACAGATACTTCCTTATCACAACATTATAGATGAAGTATAGAGAACTTCCACAGGAAAGAAAAAACATACAGCGTTAACCTGGAATAATTGCTGACATTTCCCATCCATCTCCACTATTTAAATAGCCAGCTTAAAAAAAATTTGGTTCACCAAAGCTACAAAACCTAAGTCATGTATTGAATTTTTTCTAAATCTTCATCGTTTTTAGCACCTGATCAAATACTACAAAGTTATTCAATTAATCATTACTTTGTCTGTAATAGGTGAAATTTACAAGATATTGATGCCGAGAATATTTTTCAGTAAAATACTAAGAAGCTCCAATGACCACAATTCATGATTGAAATGTGTGTTCAACTGAGTACGAGGGGGCCCAATAAGTACCTGGCCTGACCTTGAGATGGCGGTAGTAGTTTGTAAAATATCACAGTGCTAGAAAGTACGCACTCTATAAAGCATATGTTTCAAGTTTGAACATGCCACTTAGTTTAGTATTTGTTTGGCAGCCATCAATAGCGAACGTTTCCAGTGAATTTGTGAAAATTGAGAAAATTGGTCATCGTTATGTGGTGCAATACTTTTATTTGAAAGGCCTTAGCCCAACCAATATAAAAGCTGAACTGGATTCTACTCTGGGTGAGTCTGTTCCTTCATTTACAACAGATAAATATTGGGCAGCAGAGTTTAAACGAGGCTGTACGAGCTGTCAAGACGAGCATCACCTTGGTCAACCAAATGAGGTGACAACTCCACAAACGATAAAGAAAATCAACAAAGTGAAACTGGATGATCATCAACTGAAAGTGCGCGAGCTAGCAGACATAGTAGGCATTTCAAAATGTGTGGTACATCCCATATTAACTGAAGTTTTGAACATGAGAAAGCTGTGTGCAAGATGGGGGCCACGTTTGCTCACACTTGAGCAAAACCAGTGCCGTGAAGATGTTTCAATTGAGTGTTCAGCAAAGTTTCACAGCAACAAAGCAGAATTAATGTTCCGTTTCACAACCATAGATGAAACATGGGTCCATTAATTCACACCCTTGACAAAAGAACAGTCAAAACAATGGATTCAAAAGGGAGAACCGGCTCCAAAGAAGGCGAAGACCGTTTCATCTGCAGGCAAGGTCATGGTGTCGGTTTTTTGGGATGCAAGTGGGATAATTTTCATTGACTATCTTGAAAAAGGAAAACATATCAACAGCTAGTATTATGCGAACTTATTGCATCATTTGAGCAAAGAAATCAAGCAAAAGCGGCCACATTTGGCTAAGAAAAAAAGAGTTGTTTCATCAAGACAAATGCACCAGCTCACAAATTTGTTATTGCAATGGCCAAAATTCATGAATTAAAGTTTGAATTGCTACTTCATGCACCCTATTTGCCAGATTTAGCCACCTTGGATTATTTTCTGCTCACAAACTTGAAAAAATGGCTCGATGGTGAAAGATTTCCCAACTGTGAAGAAGTGATGTCAGCAGTTAATGGCTATTTTGACGGAACAAGACAGTTCTTATTATAAAACGGGTAACAAACTTATTGAACATCACTGGAAAAAGTGTATAGAGCTTAAAGGAGATTATGTTGAAAAATAAATACATTTTTTACCAAACTTTTTGTGTTTTCTTTGTTGGGTCGGGTACTTCCGGGACCACCCTCGTACCATCTACCTCTATGTAGTTTTAAAGGCAAATATGATTATGCAAGTATTTAGTGAAGAGATTTTGTAGATATTCAACATCTGAACTTGAACCTCAATTAACTCATATTTTTTGGCAAAATTTACCGAAATTTTAATAACTACCAATAACAATGATGTGTCATAAATTCCTAATAAATACTTCTCATATTCTCCTATGCCACAATTTAAAGGAGTTCGTGGATCAGCTATTTAAGTATTTTATGTCAGTGTAAACAACTAGCGTCTCTACAGGCAACAATATACAGCAAAACCTCAAATTTAAAGTGAATTTCATAATAATTTAGTTAAAATGATTTTTTGGGTGAATATCACAACAACAGGAACCCCAATTTTACTGATATCTCATTGGCCATCAGAAATTACAATCTGATTTTGATATTATTTTTTAGTAGTTTATTTCTATAAGTAAAGCTATATTTTTAGTTAATGTTGACGGCTTAATTGAAATTAGTTTTTACAAATAAAGTGTCTATAAAGACTAGTCTTAATCAATATTTAATAATAATAATATGATAAATAATTTATCAGTATAATTAGATATACTGTAATAAATGTTATCTTCAATTTTTTTCCAAGAGCAGTCATTTGAAAAACAATTTAAATACATGAAAACAGCCGGCAACTTCAAGTCAGCAAATTATTTCATTTTGATATTGACTTATACTATTCTAAAAAAGGAGAGATAATAAAAACAAATTTGGTAATCAGAAGCTGAAAATTCTCCAAAGAGGGCACTGCAATACGGGGAACTTTTAAAAATGTATATTCACACCTTTGCTCAACAACCAGAACACTAGTTTTCACATGTAGCTATTTCCTTAAACTGCTATCAGTTCATAATTAACAGCAGAAAATGAATGAAATTATGAGTAACAGTGATGATAACAATTAAGAAATAAAACACTTTCCTTTTTTTCCTTGAGACTTTCAATGGTTTAGAATTTATCAATAGATACAGTGGCAAATAAGACACATGATAAAATACAGATAGTTGATATTCTATCAATTTTTTTTTAACCTCTTTATTTCCAAACATGAAATTGCACTTGAATTTTTTCAGTTTGAGAACACATTTATAATTCAATTTGAAAACACAGAATTGAGTTTTTATAAATACATCCCTCCCTTCTCCAGCTTGAGGTGCCTATTTTTTCATGAATACCTCAAATACTTAAAAGTTTTATTCCACTTAAAAATGAGTAGTCAACTGTTTAAATCAGACTGCATTCCTCCATTACCGAATATGAATAAATGCCATCACTAAATTGAACCATACGAGGGTAAGGTGAAAAGCTCTCAAACTGACAATGAAAGACAGCGATTTTCAGTCAAAAATTATTTATTTTTCTGCATTATCTACCTTGACTTCAACACACTTGGTCCAGCATTTCTCCAACATCAGTATTCCTTTCCGGAAGTGAAAGTCTGGAAGGCTGTGAAAATATCCATCTACGGCCCTCTCAACTTCTTCATTGGACACAAAGCGCTTCCCAGAAATATATTCTTCAAGTATGGGAACAGATGGAAGTTTGAAGATGCTATATCAGGAGAATAGGGGGGGTGGCCAAGTAATTTGTACCCCAAATCTCGTAGTTTTCCCATTGCCAATGCACCTTTGTGAGCAGGTGACAGCAGGTTGTCCTGGAGTAAGATGATTTTTTTCTTCTTCAGGCCAGGCCTCTTCTCACAAATTTTGGTATCCAGCTAGTCAAGAAGGCTGGAGTAATCTTTGCCTTTAATTGTTCTGACTTTTTCAAGGTTATCAATTTACAGGATCCCTTTCGCATACCAAAGCTAAATGGCCATGACCTTTCCGGCAGATACGATCGATTTCGCTATCTTAGTCACTAAACCACCTGCTTCCCCCCACTGCTTCAACTGCTGTTTCGTTTCTGGCCTGTAGCGGTGGACCCATGTCTCATCCATGGTCACAAACCACTGCACAAAATCGATTGGTTCCTTCTTGAATAAGTCCAAACATTGCTGCAAAAATTGTTCGTGCATTTGCTTTTGATTCACATGCAGCAAATGTGGCACCCACCTTGCACAGAGCTTTCGCATCCCTAATTCTTCGTGCAAGATGTTTTGCACTATTTCTTCCAATAATCCCACGGCCTTAGCTATCTCAATCACCTTCACTCGCTTATCGTCCAGCATGATATCGTGCACCTTTTTGATGGTTTCCAGTGTGGTCGTGGTTTTTGGCAATCCTTCATATGGGTTATCTTCGAGGGATGTGCGACCACATTTTAATTCAGCTCCCCAATTTTTAATGGATGACATTGAAGGAGCAGAGTCCCTGTACACTTTTGTCAACTTTGGATGAATTTTCTTAGGGTTAATGCATTCAAAACAAAGAATTTTATGAGTGCACAAAATTCAAGTTTTTCCATTTTAACAAAATACATGAAAGATGCCTACTGCAAAAATACGTGTAAACAAACTACTTGAGAGAACAAGTTGAAACTTGCCGTTAAAACTAATGACACGTGCAAACAGGCAGGAATCAAATTTTTGCTGACTGGAACGCCATGTCAGTGTCAGAATGAGAACTTTTCAGCTTACTCTCTATGCACAACAACCATAATTCATTCCTGTTTACTAACCATACATATTAGGGTTTCACATACCTGCTAATAGTAAATGATCTTGACCTTGTCCTAGATCGTGTTCTGGATCTTGTCCTGGACCTGGAGCGTGGCGATCTGCAAAATATAACCATATCCTGTTAGCACACCAGTTTCATCAAAGATACGAACCATATCTTGTAAATGGAAAGACATTCTATCTTTCATCAATTTTATCACTCCATGAACCAACCACAGGCCATATTTCAAGGACAGAATTTTACTTTGGCATTGCTTTTGAATACAATTTTTTCATATTTCCATATTTCAAGGACAGAATTTTACTTTGGCATTGCTTTTGAATACAATTTTTTTGCAGAAATGTTTCAAGTGACACTGTGAATGTTTTTAAGAAAACAGATCAACTGGCAGGGGAAATGATACTTATGATGATTTAGATGGGCTAGGATGATGAAGACTGGTCTTGTGTTCAAGAAGAAAGTGATGTGTCGTGTGATATTTAACCAGAAAATGATCAACCGCACACAAAACATAAAAGATATAAAATGTGTATTTCATCATATTTATTTGTCTTATGTTATAATTGAAGCAAAATGTCAGAGCATGTCTTAGAAAAGAATAAAAGACAACCTATCATGGGGTTATGACCGAATGGATCAAGGAATATGGAAACATCCAATTCAATACTCCATATCACTGGTCATGGGATTCGCTGGGTTTCCACCCTTGCCACTTAGAGAAAAAATTTATATCTACAACTTCCTTTTCAGATAAAATACTATTTAATGTCAAAAGTAGAATATGTAGCTGAATTAGGTACCGGCTGACTTGAATTGCTTAAACAATTGTTTCCACTAAATAAGTGGATGAAATAATTAATTACCTGGGACTTGAAAATCATCTATGATTGTAAACCCATATATATATATATATATATTTTTTTAAATATTACAACAATTTTCAAAGTGTAAATATCATTCACCTTTGACCGGGATTTTAACCTGGATGCCTCAATATCCAGCTAAGTACTTCAGCTAGTAAAGCTACCGAGTGTAAGAGGACACCTCAGTAGCTCATGCACTATGATGCCTTTTCCAGTTACGTTTATATACCCTAGATTTCAGTTACTTTATATATCCCTTAATTCTAGCTGGATAATTTGATGATCTAGACACCTCAAGTTTTGAAATACTATTCAAAAGACATTTTTAACTAATGAAATACAAACCTTGTCCTTGATCTAGTGTATGATGAACGTGATGTTGAACGTGACGATGGTGATCGACTGTGAGAACGACTATACGAACGAGAGCGATGGCGTCCCCCCATTCGTCCCCGCAGTTTACGTTCCCTCTCTTCCTTTTCTCTAAGCATTCGCTGAAAAACTTCCAATGGATCATCAATTACTCTGAAATGAAAAAGTAAAGACAAAAAATAAACAAATTATGTATTTGCAATTTTATAAGTATTTTTTCCATATATTTAAAGAACACTGTTTTGACTGACAAACTCGAATAAAAAAATTGAGGAAAAAATTAAGGAAAACAAACGTTTCTCGCTTGAAAAGGTGAATTTGTTCTTTCCCAAGATGCCAAAAACTGTTCTTTGTGAGATTGTTATCAGGGATTTGGGCTATAAAAAAATGTTCACCAGGTGGGTTCCATGAATTTTGACAGAAAAAAGAAAATGTGAATGAAAGCTGCATTGACATTGCTCAGTTGCTATGATGAGGATGGCAAGGAGTTTTTTAAGCACATGGTTCATGGTGATAAGACCTGGATCTTAAATAATACTCCAGAAACAAAGTGACAGTCTATGGGGTGGCATCATTTTCTTTCCCCATCACAACCAAGAAAAGCCGAGATATTACTACGGACAAAATCAGTGAGTAAGCATTTAATTGGGTATCAGCACATTCAGTTTCCCTTGGGGATACAGAAAAATCTTTTAAATTTGTTTCCTGGTATGCTTGCACATACACTATACGAGGGTCATCCGGAAAGTAGTACCCGTTCGTGCCGCATGAAGTGCTGACGACGCGAGTAGCCGCTGGGCGAGGTCAGATAGCTTCAGTGGCTTGTCTGCCTTCTCTGAGCCAAGTTGCGTGACGCTAGCATTGCCTGTGTTGTTTCTGTGATTGTTTACAATGTTTAAAAAAATTGAGAACGCCGCCAGTTGTGAAGTGAGGGCAGTGATTAAATTCCTCAATGCAAGAAACGTTCGCCCATGTGATATTCATCGCCAATTAAAGGAGGTGTATGGAGACAATGTAATGGACGAGTCGTCTGTTCGGCGGTGGTGTCGCAACTTCAACATGGGGAGGGGGAACACACACGACGATGAGCGTTCGGGGAGACCGTCTGTCATTACAGACCAACTGGTGAGCTCAGTTGACGAATTCGTGAGGAACGATCGGCGCGTCACAATTGATGACATCTGTGAGCATTTTCCCAATGTTTCTCGAACAATTGTTCATGAAATTGTTAAACACCATCTGCATTATGCAAAAATTTGTGCAAGATGGGTCCCTCGCGTATCTCAATGAGCTGGCGGCGAAGGACTATGCAGCAGGAATACAGAAACTTGTCACACGTTATGACAAATGCCTTAATTTGCTTGGAGATTATGTTGAGAAGTAGTTTAAAGTATCTTCTTTCAAATAAAATTTTTTATGTTTGTTAATATTTACTTTTGTCTTTTTATTTCACGAACGGGTACTACTTTCCGGATGACCCTCGTATTTACTGCAACATTCAATTACTATTGCTTCAATATATGTTTTACATTACAGTATGTATTTTGGGCATTAATTAAGGAATTATGGGAAAATATTGTTTGGTTTAAAAGTATTACATCATTATAGCAATGTACACATATGTAACAAAACAAACCAAATATGAAAACTGTTACATAACAGTTTTATTGGTTTTCCCCTGAATTGAGAATATTTTGCATATTATTATTATACAAGATTAAAATAATTATTCTTACCCTTGCTGACTACCATTATGTAATGGTGGCCTTCCTAAACCAGGAGGGGGAGGCTGTTGATGGCTTATCATGTGTCCTCCTCTGAAACCTGGACCTCCTAAAATAGACAACAATAACCCATTAATAAAAATATATTGAGAGAAAATGGGATAGAATGTTTGGGTTTTTGCCAATCTGCTACTAATGTAGTACTAAATTAAGATGAAACATACATTTTTACTACAGATATGATACTTTATGGCTGCATGTAAAAAAATAAATAACTATTTACAAACAGCTGAAAAGCTACCCATTACAGATAATCAGCGAAAAGTGGGTTTAAAACATACATGAACATTATTTAAGGTCTAGCCATAATACTAATTATCTAGCACTGTTTTCCAATAAAAAATGTTGCAGCAACACAACAGATACACTTGAAACTTGGCAAATTTTGGGCAATAACAAGACATACATATGGCAATCTCAGTGGTTCCTCAACAAAAAGAGTGATGTTCATAATCTTCTTGCAAATTAGATCCTCCAAATGTATCAATCAATGTTATGGTCCTTTACAATTTCCAGCATATCCAGCTGCTCATTTGTAATTGTTGAGAATGCATGCTTGATAGAGCTCATTCCCAGGGGAATCAATAATTTCCATCCAATTATGGTACCTTCATAGTGGGTAAATAGATTCAGATTGAAATTCTGAGCATCCACATAACCTGCCCTTTTCAAGTGATCTTCTCTGCAGCATAAGAAGTAAGTAATGAAGATTTAAAATGTCATGACAGTTGACTAAATTAGATCAAAATTGTAGAAAGTACATGGAACTGGCATCATAGTTGGGACCCCATTCATAAGAGGGTATTTGAAGAAGCATCATCCATGAATTTGAATATAAATTAAAGGCTACAAGGTTAAAATAATGCTTTTCCACACTAAAAATTCTATTTATTACATGAGCACTAAAAAAATAATGCATGCTAAAACATTAATATCAAGCCAGAAATGGTTTCTTGAATCATCTATGCAGTTAATGTAAATGAGTGTTCAGTGAAGTTGTCTTAGATCATTTGAAGGAGCATGAGTTTTTTGCTCTTCCAGAAATTTCATTTTTTTTTCTCCCAGTGCATTACCACAACATAGAACTAGAACTCTCTCTTTGAAAGAACAATGCCCAGGAGTTGATTTTCCATTCGATAGAATAAGAGAATATTTGGGCAGTGTTTAAAATACAGGCCAGTTTCCTCAGGATTAAAAATTTGCTCTAGAGCAATTTCTATTTTCCAATATTATTATTAGGTAGAACACTATTTAAGGTATATTATGGATGGACACAGTCCTATATTTCTTAGCCTTGCCTATAAAAACAAAACCTGACACCCACCAATACAATAAACCATTCTTCCATTACGCAAACATTACTCACTTTCCTTCTATGCAAAATCCCTATCCTTTTCTTGCCATTTCCTTACTTGCCAAAAATTCTTCCCTCTAAAATAGTCCTCAACATTTCATTGCCAATCAAAATTGCATGCATCTGCCTTTCCTACCTCCTTGAAATTTCTGCCAAATATTCCCCTCTTTCTAAAAAAAAATGCCCACCGTGCCTTAAAATAAAACTTACCATGCATCATTCTACCACGGCCTCCACGATAAGGACCTCGAAAGGGAGGACCACCTCTTAAAGGCATACCTGAAAAGCAAAAATACACTTAAGTTCAGGTGTTATTCAGATGACTGTAGAAATGTATGCTTGCAATAAAATTTTCTAAAATTTAAAAAGAATGGAAAAATACCTATTAAAGGGATTTATAAAACTAAGTGAGAGTGAAGCAAAGGAGAAAACTGAGTGAAGAATTTTGGCTGAATTGCTGGCCACTATATTGTAATAAAATTTAACCATGCTACAAATATCATCGGACGAATAATAATTTTCAGTAGAAACATAGGTGATGATCTACAATCAGTTTTCCTGCTTTCGAAGCATTTCAGAGTATTGGAAAATGTATAATTTCAATATTTAACTTACCCATATGAGGGCGTTCCTGGTGGAATCCAGGTGGAGGACGATCAAACATGGCTCCTCTGGGACCCATTCCCCTGCAAGCATAACCATATAAAATGTTCTATTTCCACATAGCAGCTTTACCTCGGTGAACAATGATTTTTTTTAAATTTAATAATACTCAATTCACAACATTTCTTATAAATTTCAAACCATTACACATTTCAGAAAAGAGAAAATATCTTTCAAACTGACAAATTAATTTTAAATTTGAGTAGAAGAATTTGATAATTCAAGACTTATGAGTGGTTATCATTAATAGAATAAGACAGTCATTCCATTCAAATTCCAACTAATTACAAAAGTATAAAGTAAGTTTCCATTTATGAGACTATCCTAGCATTGCCACTTAGGCCCAGTTCAACTAACAAAAAACAGAACTGAATCACCTATCATGTCAAGAGTTGACCATCTTTTTGCATTCCAATGCAATTAACACCAAGACATAATCACATTGTCAAGTCAAAGAAAAAATACCCATCAAGAATAATTTAGTAAGTGCCAATATCAAGATTATCAATTAATAATAATATTGAAATAGCAAATGATAAGCCACAATCACACATCAAGAGACAGAGGATCTAAGACAGGTTAACAGAACTAAGTCAAGGTGAAGCTCCAGAAGAACCAATACACATTCTGCTGTCCTGGATCTAGCAGTCAATAATGATGGATGAACACTCCACATGAATTATAAAATTAAAGATAAAAAATTATTGGTCCTACTAAAGGTTATAAATTCAATAAAACCTCAGTGGGAGGCAGAGAGCCAAACAAAATCATACACACTCCAGAGGGCTTGAATTGATCGTAAACTATAGATCTAGACTTTTAATATCAGAGGGTTAATACTAATTTTGATTTTCTGTGCAAAAATGAATTTGCTGCTCTCTTTTGATTTTGCACCAGAAACATTTCTTTCATTACCCTGGACATACATAGTTTCAGGCAACACCACCACCTAACAGGACTCAGCAACTCTAAAATACGTTATCAAAAATGTTAGCATTAACCAAGTGCATAACTAACAGAGAATGCTTTTAGAAAACTTAATTTTCAGAAATAAGGATTTAGAAATAGTATACATTCGTAGAATAATGAATCGCTTTTTAAAAGGGCTGCATACTTGGCAGAGCAGCAGTTCATAAAGCTGATTATCATCAATGCAGCAGAGATAGACAACCCAAGGAAAGAAATGTTAAGAGATATTAGATAATCATTAGAGTAATTTGATTAAACATGTGGTCTCCATTAAAATACATATTTTGCTTCATTTAAGTATGGAAGATTGTAGCTGATACATATGGTGATATTTGCTCACAAAATTTCAGTCGCATTGTTTTTCATTGAGAGAGCAATCAAATAAATGGAAGCACATATTTTAAAAAGGAGCGAAATATAGTAGTGGACCCCAAGAGAGGTACAGGACATTTTTGCCAGCTAGAGAAAGGAAAAGTACATTTTTACTGACTGGAGATATAACTTAGGTAACTAAGGAGGGTATCTAAGTGGCTCTGATTATGACAATTTCCCTGTGCATCATTAAAAAAAATAATTTTTTAGGGAATAGGACTTTTTTAAGTCACATTTTATGCTGTCTTGTAAAATGAACTTTCACTGAATACGTTACAAATGGCATAAGGAATCTGAACAAAAATTATCTTTCCTCTTGAGAAAAATATTTATTTTAAGGTTGATGAAATTAACTTCACTGATACTTCAAAACCACTCTTCCAGAAAAAGTTAAAACACAAATAAACATAATGACTGACAATTAAAACTTGGTAGGTAGCGAAAACATTCATAGGAATGATTGAAAAGTACTGGATGATACTTTAGTAGGGCTAAGAAAGTACCTATTCCCATTGCTTGCAAATCATTTCATTTCTTCTCACATAAACCAAACACAAACATGAGGTTTTTTTTAATAATTCAATCTAAAGGGAACTGTTTTCCATGCTCTTTGAAAAGATGTCTCAATGGTACCTCAAATGATAAAGATGGAAGCGTCTCATTAAAACTGACACTAACAAACTCTCTTTTGACTTTTGAGTGTACATGCTAATTTATAGCACTGGAGCTACTGGTGTTGACAAATATTTCTCTCCAATAACTTCCAGAAGTCCTTTACTCGAGTAACACTAGAGAAAAACATACTAGAATAAGTGGAAGAGTTTTGCTATTTAGGAAGCAAGATTACTAGCGATAGAAGCAGCAATGGGGATACAGTAAACAGGATAGGAATGGCAAATAAGGCTTTCTAGCAGAAGAAACAACAACTAATGGCAGATATTACTTGCATAGATAAGAGCGACTCATTAACACTTTCATAAGGAGTCTACTATTGCTAAAGATGAGAAGTGGATGGCAGGGGGCAGAAAAAAGTTAGATGTAACGGGAAATAATACTACCATAGAATGATGAAAATTAAATGGATTGATGATAGTAACAAGTAAAGTACTTTGAGGACTGGATAAAGAGAGAAGCATAAGCATTTATAAGAAGAGGGAAACTGGAAACACCCTAAGGCATTGTATCAAAGATCATAATTGAAGGAAACACAGAGGAAAAATTACAAGGGAAGGCCATGGATGAACTCTGAGAAGCTAGTAATGGAAAGAAGTTATGAGGGAATGACAAGAATGACAGGAAACATAATTCTGGATAACTGTTAAAAGCCAATCCTCAGTTATATAACCAGAGATGATAATGAGTAGTAGTGATTAAAGGAGGTGATTGAAAGAGCTGATGTTAATTGTGGCATTAGGGATAGGCAAGGGTAATTAGTAGAATGTTCAGGGAAAGGGGAAGAAGGGTAGAGAGAAGTCCCACCTATAATTTTGGGCATTTTATTATTCTAAATCATATTATCATCTTTTGTTTCATCCCTCAATGTACATTCTGAGATGAAACATTTTAGATAAATCCCCTGTGGTTTCCTCCCTCAGCCCTACAAGCCGATCTCCACTCCCCTCAGTTATTTCAAGACTTTCACCCTCTTCCCCTACTACCCACAATATTATTACTGAGTCTTTGATATGACATGATAGTGATTTAAATCAAAATCTAAAACATTGGAATAAAAGAGTGGTTTGATAAGTAACTAGGTTCACATAATAAAATATGGTGTTAGCCAGAGTATTGCATCGTTATGTTCATCCCAGTTGTTGCATTTCCTTGGTTACACAGGTCTGATGCTATAAGTTTGTTTTTAAGTATTTAAACACAAGCATCTTGAATGTCAGTCAAAGTGGGTGAATAATGGATTCATGATGCGATTCAGTTCTTTATATAAGGAAAAACAGGAGAATTTCCACAAAAGGATTTCCTCCACATTGGGTGACTCTAATCCTTTGCACAAAACTGCTCAACTTAAGGCCAATGAGTTCAAGCATGACAGAACAAGGATTGAAGACATGTTGGAGGCCCAAAAACAGCTATCACACCATAAATCATCAATAAGTGAATGACATTGTTTTGGCAAATAGACAAATGAAGAGTGTGAGTTTTCAGAGGCTGTGAACATTTAACTGAGAAAAATCATTTCATTTTGCACCGTGAATTGTGCATGAAAAGGCTTCCTGCAGTATGGGAGCCACGTCTGCTTATAAAAGAGCAAAAGTGGATTTGAATGTGAATATCAGTAGACCCTTCTAATGTGTTTAAGAAGAATCCAATGGATTTTTGGGACTGTGGATGAAATGTGAATTCATCACCAAATACTGGACATGAAACAGCAATCCAAACAGTGTACCGCACAAGATGAACTGGCTTTAAAAAATAGCAAAGATCCATGTGGTCAGAAAAAGTGCTCTTCCATCATGACAAAATATCAGCGCATTAAAACCATGTTGCTCAAGGCAAATTGGCTGAATTAAGATTAAGACCAAGTTCAAACTTATTCCACATCAACCTAATTTACCCAATTTGGCTTCCTTGGAATTTTACCGGCTCCTGAAACCAGAAAATCTCCTGGCTGGTCAAATATTTGGGTTCAGTGAAGATGTTTTCGAGAGTACAAATGCATATTTTATGACCTCAAAGAAGCCCACCTCTGACAATATGGAAATATCTACCAAGGGATACAAACTTTGGAGAAATGTCAGAAAAAGTGAGTTCAATCAACTTCAGGAGTTAAATGTTGAAAAATAAGTACTTTGTTAAAAAATCTTGTTTTACACCAAACCAAGTTACTCATCAAACCACTGTCTATTACAACGTGGAATGACCAAATATTTTATGTTGATTATGGATCACTTCCAGGAAGCCATAATGAGGCCACCAATTTTATATTACATACTTTCTTCATATAATTCCAGAGGCAATTATAGCTTTCTGACAAAAGTGACACACTAAACTTAAGATTACAGTCAAACTCATATAAAATGAGCAGAATCATGACTTTTCAGTTACTGTTACTGTAAAGGATTGGAGTTGGATAGGAATTATGAATTTCATGAACATTTCATGGCTTAAATGCTAAGTAATATGGAGCCTTATGGGTATAACAAGCAAATGTTTATGACAAATGAACACAGATCCTAAACAGTCAAGCCAAAGACTAAAATTGAAAAGCCCATGTAATAAATTTCCCTATTTCTGACTCCCTCCTTCTATGTCTATTTCCACAATCCTGATTCCAATTATTTTCAAGATTCCAAAGAAACTGCGGGAGATGCCGCAACAGTAACTTTTAACGAATGATTTAGCGAATTTTAGCGAATGATTTTTACACTCTGAAATTGCTGCATTGAAATGCACATTAGCGTATTTTCAAGATATTTTTAGTTGATAATGACATTGACATCAGAATGAAATTCATAATCGGAAGAATAGCTTACCCCTGCATAGGTATGTATTTGTGAACATGCACGTACATGACAGAAGTGATAGACAGAGTACCTACAACACATTGCTACAAGCGTGTAGTGAGTAATAGACAATTAAAGTCTTTGATCCCTTGCATCTCGTTAGAAAAGAGTTTGACTATATGTTAAGTACCCAGCAGTAGCCAACTTGAACTGATCCCACAATGTTGGATAACGAAATCTTTACCAAACCTGTACTTAATTTCTACAAATATATCATTTACAAGTCATGAAAACTTAATAGCAATTTTTTAACATCAAGAACAATAAATTACCCGCATTTTTATACTATTCTGCAGCTTATTTACAATGTGTACTTTATGTTATAATAATGATCAATCATCCTTACAAGCAAAATTTTAGGTTATGATAAAATATTTCTTGGATGACACAACTAACAAAACGTTAAACTACATAAGATGGAAAATCAAGAAAGGAACCTCAACTGCCATAAGCAAACACCAACAGTGGAAACAACACAAGCCAGCCACTTACCCAGGCAGAGGCTGTGATTGCAGCACCCGAACACCTGCTCCCCCCTGGTCACTAGGTGTAGAAAGGGGCAGAGCCAGGGGTGTAGTTGACGACAGAGAAAGAGGGGGGTGTACACAAGTGGGCTGCTCCTGGCCCTTCTTGCCCCCCACCATCCTAACCCAGTCATGACCAAACAATATGGAGCACATGTTAAAGAGTTCATGTTTATTCTCAAGAAGCTGCAATATCACCATAATATCTATCTTTACCACTTATTCAACGAGAATACACATATTTCTCAATTGATGACAAATTAACCAATCTGATTTTCCTATAATCTCAGCTGAGCATTAAGACAGTTGCCATGCTCTCCAATGGGAATGCTCTAAGCAATCCCAATAAATATTGCATCCAGTTTCAAAAGCATGACAATTCAATAGAAGAATGATTTCACAAAGTATTTTAGAGTATATGGGATTCAAAATTTGAAAAGCTAAAATGTAAATAAAAAATCCATGGCCAATTATATGCTGGGCTCAAAAAATGGAAGATATTGAAATGATAAGTGACTTACAATTAAAAATCTTAACTAAAACTTCTCTCAATTTAATTTCATCAGGAATCATCAGATGTCTAATACAGCAGGTTTTGATAGCATAATGCATAATGACAATACCACTGCCAAATATACATTACTTTGTGTGAATTATGATGCATTTTGACTAAAAATCTGAGACAGAGACCTTATATTAAGTATCAGCTTAATGCACCTAGGTGGCTTAAATAGTTAAGACTTACATAAACAACATTAGGCATATATAGTTTTCAAAGCTAACAATTACCTAGCATATTAAAATGGAATGAAACACCACAGATAAATATAGATGACATTAAAGCATACTAACCATAGGACAATGATTCCATTAAGCATGAAAGGAAATAAACTGTACCTCTGGCAACATCATCTCGATGAAATTATTTTTCTGAATCTACCTGATGGAACATGCAAATGGATTTTTAACTACATAATGAATACATTTTAAAAATTTACAGCTTTAATTGGGATGAAACATCATGAAAGCTCATTTCTAAAATTAAATTCATATGTCATTTCTCTGTTTCTTTTATCATCACTATAACAAGCAATAACCTCAATGTGAAGTCCATCCTCGAGAGTCATAATGTAACTTTTTTGTTTGCTCCCTTGTTTGAAAGCTAGATCTCTACCATATACTAAACTGCACAGAAAAATTATCTAAATGGGAAAAGTAAACTTGCTGAGCATTCGACCAATTCAGGGTAAAAAGGTAATACATTTTTATGGCATAATTTGAGCAGCAAAAATTACACAACCACAATACCATCATGATATCAAATTCAGTTTCTTCAGAAATATAAATAAAGATAGCCTAAATTAAACATTCCCTAGTGTGAGTTTCCATGCAGCCTTCGAAATAACTTGAGACTTATAAGAGTACCAGAAAAATGTAGACATGAGTTTTTAAGTAATTCCATACAATTCAAGGTCACATAATTTTCTATGCATCCAATATGCCACCTCTAAAGGCTCAGCAAAATGCCGGCCAAATTCTACCAAAGAGCTTCACCAAATATGGAGCACTGTATTTGAATGTCCTCTACAGAGAGAGAAATGGGAAACCAAAAAAAGTGAAAAAACTACAATGAAAGTCCCTGCCTGTATAGTGGGAGTCGGCAGTTAGGTGGCATATGAAGTATCGAGCGTCAGTCAGTCACTGTCATAGATGGTAACTGGCATTTTGAATCATTGCTCTCAGAGATGAAGCATTCATACAATAATTAGGAACTTGTTTACCAATAAAAAAGCCTTCAGCAGTGACACAAAATAAAAGTTTTAATTCTGGTGTGCACAGAATAATATGTAATGGTTCAACTCGGCTGAAAAATCAAATTTTCTTACAGAAAACAATTCAATAAGCATGTAAACTTTTAATATAAATTACAGATTCGGGTATGATGGGGTGGAACTGTTCCATTGAACAGAGACTAAGACTATGACAATTTTCCACTTAATAATTAAGAGGAAAATGGTAATAGTTGTCTCTGTTATTCATTCAACTTTTATTTACAATCATGCAGTGTCAAAAATATTTTTGTTAGCAAATAAATTTGGACAAAAGAGATTTCATGAAACATGAAGCAGCAGGACCACAGCCAAAGACAGATTTGATCATGAATGAAAGTGATAGGCTGCATCAATATTTAAAGATCAGTCTGCTTCCATATCTGCATGACATCATTTCTGGAGAGAAAACGTTGATAATACCCACAAATTTCCAATGTCCGATGTCTCCTGTGTCCTGGCGAGAGTGATTAACAGCCACATTGAGGAGATTAAGAGAACACCTCGATAGCTTAACTGGCTAAAGCACTCGACCGGATATTGAAGGATCTGGGTTCGAATCCCAGTCAAGGCGAATGATTTTTACACTCTGAAATTGTTGCATTGAAATACCCACAACTTCATGTTTCAGAACAATTTTTTATAATAACACCAAAATTCCTAAATACCCATATCTAGCCACTTCCATTGATCTCAATCTAATTGAGAAGCTTGATTTATGTCAAACGAATGATCTTACACAGGAAATAATACCCGATGCACTGAAAGCACACATTATGAATTCCATGTGTTCCATGGACTAACAAGTGAATCTATTCCATAATTTGATGTCAATTAATCTACACTAGAAAACGATGGAATCTTATATTCAAAAATTATTGAGTGGAATTTATAATTTGACTGAGCCTGATAGTATATTTCTCAACTTGACACATAATGAACTTCTTCACAGAAATGAATTAACTACAAACATAAATGAATATGAAAATCAAAGATAAAAAAAGAATATTTTTTTCTTTTGACATCCACTAGCTCGCAAACCATGGGTTCCACCAGAGGCTGATGTGAACTATGAAGTGTGCTTGATGACTGAGCAGTCACAGACAGTAAGCAGTTGCCCTCAGAGAAGAGGCTAAGTGTTATTTGATTAAGGAATGTGAGTGTAAAATATCAAAAAGGGTAATAAGGCACAATGACTTGTTAATTGAATACTGCCAAAATGAACAATGTAAATTGTCATAATTAGTCAAAGAAATGGGCAACAGCTCTTCTTCACACAAGAGAACTAGAAGACCAGAGTGGGTCCGAGCATAAAATTGTTATCCTACAACAAACATATCTAAGTTTCCTGAAGCAGTGGTCATAATCCTTGGGAAAGTAGCCATGTTCAAAGCTTAAGTTCTAAACCTCATTATGCAGTCATGCTGCCACACATCCTTTGAATAAAGGTTGGTCAAGGATTATAGATTGAAGCCACCTCGAATATGACCAATACATTACAGAGTACTTGGTACACTTTGTTTCCAACTTTCCAGTTGAGCGTGAGGAAGCAAGGCTCTTTACAGAGAATCTAGCAGTGTCAGGTCATTTTTTGGCAATGAATGTGTCCTT
Source organism: Hetaerina americana (assembly GCF_022747635.1). NCBI lineage: Eukaryota > Metazoa > Arthropoda > Insecta > Odonata > Calopterygidae > Hetaerina > Hetaerina americana. Next base: position 100,120,073 of record NW_027286874.1, on the reverse strand, counting down.
TAAATTATTCATTAACAATGCAGCTTTGATAATAATTATGATCAATGTGTTCAATGACCAGCAGCCTATTTCAAATATAAAAATCTTTTTTATAACATTATAAGGTTTAAATTTCTAAAAGGTATTCTTGATTGATGTCTCATGTAGCTAAAATACCCCCTTCTCAAAGTTTCATCTTTCTTGTTTCACCTTCGATTTTAGCTCACACTTTCATTTTATAACATTCACATATACCTGGATTTGTGGTTGAAAAACAAATGTGGGTGGAGGAGTCCCTATCTTAATTACAAGTCTCCACACGTATTTGGGATGCAGGTCATCGAGATGCTTTTAAGACCCTTTGCACACCAGAGAGAAAACATGTAATTCAAAACACCTATTCACAAAGACAAACAATGGATTCTATTAAAGCAATAGAGGTACCAGTCAGATAAGCCATCATAAATTGAATTAGATTAGAGACCCTAAATCTTAACTGAAGAAAATAATGCAAATTATTATTTAAGATCTTTCCAAAACCATATGCTGAATTTAATAAATATTTTTGCCAAAATAGCCACGATACATTCATGCACTGAAGATCAAAACCCAACTCCCATTGAACATAACTTTGAAAGAGAAATAAAACTAAAGAACCTTCTACAGTCTCGTGAGCTGGTTTGAAATAATAAATTCAAATAGCAAATTTCTTTAAATCACTATAACTTTGTAAGACTGGCTTAAAATCAATTATTTCTGCAATATATAACTAACATGTCATTCAATTAACGCAATTGAGAACCCTCGCAGACTGTAAGCAACTGTACTTCATTATCCTCAATTAAGAAAGAAAATATCTCTACCTGTGAGGAGGTGGTCCAAAATGATGTTCTTGGGACATATCATTTGGTCCTCGTGGTCCTGTAACAATTTGAAGATATAAGTCAGTATTTTAGTAAGAAGTCAGTAAAGGATAGAAATGTGAATGATTCTAAGAGCCATACTAAAATATATTGGCAATCTACCATATGGTGGTGAAGGTCCTGGCATCATTCCACGTGGGCGAACACGTGAAGATTCAATAGTTTCAATTTGAAACCCTTCTTGTTGCGGCTGACGGGCTGGTTCAGGTGAAACAAAAGGCACAGTTGATACACTAGTAACGGTTGATACAGCTGAAACAACTGTGGTAGAAGCATCTTCAGAGACATAGTTAGGAGGAGGAATAGAAGTGTCGGGTAAGGTGGAAATAGGAATAACTGCATCTAGATTTCGTTCATCAACAGTCGGTGTCCCTGGCCTCTCTTCAATAGTTCGCCTGAAAACATTGGGATACGTTACAAGCATCAAAATATTATACACATAAGAAGCTCAAACTGATACAAACAAGCCAGCATACAATCATGGCAAGTCCATAATCTCACATCTATTTAATATTCCAAGAGTTACTGGTTAGATATGGCAGGAGCTTTCTCTATTAATATTAAATGATAACACAATTTCTTTCTATTAAGTCGGTGCCCCAATTAGGAGAAATACATAATAATAACCTATTGCTACAATCACTAGGGCTAAAAGTACATATTGACATCATAATGTCAATTCACAAGCCGAATGTATACCAAGGTATTTTCCAAAATGAAAAAATGTATACTTTCTGTTATTGATCAGTGTCATAAAATTCCTGAGACTAAGGACTAACATGGGTATATCATGTAGTCTAGGTAATAAAAAATGTATACATTAGGAAACTATGATATTTCATTCCTCCAACTTTTCTAAAATTAATCATCAGAAAAGACATCCAATGATGAAATAAAAATTTCAATATTACTTTGGTGAAAAGTCACTCTTCATCTACATCCTCCCATTTGAATTATAAAGTTTGCTATCAGTGTATTAAGTAGTAATATTAATAACAAACTGAAATGGTTTGCAGGCTACACACACGATATGAAGTTAACTCATAACATTGTTAGTATATTAGCCTGGGATCTTGCTGTATCCTGGTAACATATCAGTTTAGGGGTTAAATGACATTATTAGCCCAGCAAACCAAGCAAAAAAATATCATGCTGGAAAATAAATGCACTGCTAATTTATTTGATGATGAAGATGTTCCTTGAAATTTTTTTCAATATCTTAACACTCTTAATGAAGTAACACGTCAGGTGTGTTTTCATTTCCTACAAAAAGTATCCCCTGTTCATGTTTATCATTTACCTACTTGATGTATCTTAGAACTCAAGATTGAGCTCTCAGAAAAAATATGCTAATATTTCATTACACAATTAACTTAAGTCTGAATGGTGAACAATTTCTCTACTTGCATGATAACTGGTTTGTGATAATTAAGTTTTTAAAAAATCAAGCTGATATGTTCCAGTATCTCAACCTGAGTTACCGACTCGTAAACATCTTTTGAAGAGTTTAGGTATGATGTCTCTTCTTTAAAGAAATTTGTCCATTACTATAGCATGCATACCTTTTCTACCCTCCATAATCAATAACTTCATTTATTGCTTGAATAATACTACATGCATAATTAGTTTAATATTATAACAAAATTGACTAATAGGAAACTATAATGAAAACTTAAAAAGATAAAACATACGTACTTATAATGATTTGAAAGATAATGAAAAATAATACCTTGGCTGATATCCATGCCCTGGAATTACAGGTGTTATGTTGGATGATGAAAGCTGGGCAACAGGTACAGGCTGAATATTGCCTTTATGAGGTAAACCAGCAGAAGACACATTTGATGTTATAGGCTGCGAACTCATTTGAGAGGCAGGGTGGGTAGGCACTGCTCTGGCATTACTAAGAGAAGGAGCATTTGCTGGATTTTGAGAGGAAGGGTAATCTCTGTTATTGGAGGAATACGTAGGAAGCTGAGTACGTGATGCCATAGCCCCTGAGGAGTAATTTCCAGCCTTTGGAGCTACCTGAACAACAGAGGCTCCAAGGACTGGTATGACTGATGATGGCACAGTTGTTATCACCTCAGGTGCTGAGCATTCACTTCCACCTTTGGTGTCAAAAAAAAAAAAGAAATGGAAACTTGTCACATTATACTGAGTTCAGTAGAGCATTGATATAATGACATGACCATTTATTTTCATTTTATAGTGATGCCTTTCAATTGGCCACTAGGCTCTCACCACTACATATTATAAATATTCACTATTAATGAAAAAATTAGCAAAATTAGATAACTTGATGAATAATCAATACCTGAATGTTTAAAACTACTATTAACCAAAATGACTCAATCTCATATTCTCTGAAATGTGAACTAAATGGGCTCAGATTATGAAAAACAAAAGTGCCACCTGTCAACTGACTGCACATAAATATTGAGTCACCAAAGTCATGATTGAGTTATACAAATGGTTATTATTTTTGCATATAACTAATAGATTATCAGTTGACCAGACAAAAAATAGCTGATGACCAAAACCAAAGGCATCTAGGTAAAGGAATGATTTTAATGATTGTTTAATATTTGCAATGGGAATTATGTTAGTTCATATGCTTATTAAAACATATGAAATAACGTTACTTACTAATGCAGTAAAGTGAAGATTTGAACCTGTTTCACTCAAAATTTAAAAACTTTTCATAAGTTTTGGATTTAGAGTCACATGAATAATAGCATAAATACCTCAAATTTAATTTATGAACCCAGGTTTAAATGAAATATTCAACCCCTTATCAATTGTAGGTTTTTAATTATAATATTATATTTAAAGTACTAAGTTACCATTAGTTTAGCATATGAATTGGTTATTTATATTCATTAAAACTAACTTTTGAAAATAGCATCAGAGAAGTGAGCTGTACCAAAATGTATGCAACCAGTAAATTTACTTAACTTACTGTAGGCAAGTAAGGTAAAATGTAAGAAAAGTAATGCTCTTGTTTCTCTGGCAGCAGAATGTAATCACTCAACATAACAATACCACAGCTAACTGACGGCAGCATATAAATTCATTTCAATACTGATGTATGCTGCCTAAAAAGTTTGAAACATAATACCATTGGCCAATTATTTCCTATATTCCAATTGCTGACTTTTTTCTCATTTGTCTGGAAGTTATGGTTTATTTTTCCAGATTTGACTTTCCTTTAAAAGCTTATGAGAGTGTAATTTAAACAAAATGATAAATTACTCAATTAATAGTCAACACAGCATTTAGCAGCAACAATCAGAGTGATTGGACCAACATTTTCTTGAACTTAAGACAGCAGCTTAAAGTTCATCACTATGAGATTGAAAAAACAAGGTCACCAAAAAACTGCAGAAAGCAAAGGTAATCAGGGGGCAGATTGCCACCCGAAAAGTTGCCTTACTCTCAAGTTTCACCACAGCCTGCAGTGGGGCAGTGAGTGAAAACCTACACTCACTGCCAGCCATTTGTTCATCTTCCATCAAAATACACGGTGCATGAACCATTGCAGTCTCCTGTTTCCATCCTGAACTGTCACATATATGAAAACAGGGTGTGATAGTGATGACAAAAATGGAGGGCAAAACCAGATGCATGAGAACGTAGTCCCACGTCTACCTAAGCACAAGGCTGCAGTAATTCTGTTTAACTGAACCAAATAAAGCATATTTGTTTTCATTTCACTCCAAAGTGACGATGTTTTTAAAAAAACTGAATTTACTTTTGAAGATGTGAACACATGCACAGACCCAACTACGGGATATCCCACTGGGGATCACCCACATGTAATACAAAAATTCAAATATATAAAGTCATCAAAATAATCAATTTCTCTCAAAATAGAACTAAGATTAAGATGCTTTCTTTAAGTTCATAAGTTACAATAAAATGCAATCCAGTTTTAAACAGTAAGCAATGCCAGTCACATGTCTATTTTTGAATACACAATAAAAAACAATATAAAGTCAAATTATACATCATTGCACCAAAAGCAGCAGTTTTTGTGACAAATACCTTATTCTTGAACTATAATTTTGTGATGAGTTATCATTTGGTGTTCCCTAATATAAATTTGTTTTTGTACAAGGAGATGTAGCTGGTACATGAGATGCCTTCCCCTAACTTACCAGGAATAATGGGCACTACTGCAAGCTCATCCCATCAATATCAAATATTTATAAATAATTAAGTATTATTTTGCTCTCTCTAGGCAAATTCCTGAGTTATCAACTCTAGCTAGCAAATTACACTTGATTGAGGCTCTAGTTGAAGAATACAATACTGAATTAAAACTTCAAAATGTTATTAAATCAACTTGCTTATATGTATTTCACCAAATAAGAAGTAGTTATGGCAATTATGCCTAATAGACAGCCATTTCTGAGTAGGCAATAAGGGGAGTTCACATCATTACCAACAAAGGTCAGAAGTTGTTTATGGTTGAATTTAAATGCAACAATTTCAGAGAGTAAAAATCATTAGCAGATGACTAGGTTGAAAGTTACTGTTGCGGCATCTCATGCAGTTTCTTTAGTATTTTGGTCGCACCCTATTTGACTTGGAATATACACAGGAGAGAGACAAAATATACACCAGTTGTATACAGAGGCTGGACTCATTAAAAATGAACACTGAAAGAGTAGAACAATATTTTTGTCTCCTTTAGGTTTTTACCTCTGCATTTCAGGGATTAATAAAAAAAAGCAGTCATCATAGGAATAAACAAATATCCACAACCTCTCACCATAAACAAATATATTGCTTTATATGGCCTGTATTTATTACTTAAAAATATAATTACATAAACATACCAAGTTACATTCAAGATTCATGCCATTTCATGTAGATGTAGAGTTCTTTGAGCAAGAAATTAAACAGTGGAACCTCACTTGATGTGCACCTTGCACAGTACGCGATTCCCTTGACAAGCGCCTCAAACAACAAGTAACTCACATAAAGAGCAACAATACTGGTCCTGAAAACGACTTGTTGAACAGGCGACTTTTCGCATAAGGAGTGACGAGGAGATATATATATTTATAAATTAATGTCTTTATTCAGGCAAAATTGACACCAGGAGAGGGGACTTCCCCGATTCATTGCATGCCTGCTACTGTAGTTTGTCTCTAGCACTCATTCCACTCCCATCTTAGCATCGCTAGTGATCACACATTTTTCCTAACTTGGGTTCAAACATATTATTAGAGATTTTTGTATGCCAAGTTTAATATTATTTTGTCTATAGTTTTAAAATTGACCCCAAAGAAAAATCTGTAAGAAGAAAGCCATTAGAGAATAAAAATAACAGTAGAAATGAAATGTGAAATCATTGAAAACTGGGAGCAATGTGTGAGCATGGCTGATCAAGCACGCACATCAACAATTGGCCTTTTCTTCACGAACAAGTACAAGAATAATGAGAAAGATGCTTCAAATAGATTGAGTGACAAGAGTATCTACTAAATGGTTACATATTCTCAATGATGCTGAAAGGTTGCTTCTCATATGCATAAACGAAAAGCAATTACAATGCAACACAATAAATGAGAATATAAAATGTGAAAAGGAGAAAGCCATTTTTGTCAACCTTATTAATAATATGTCAGGATCACCAACGGCTGAGCAAGTATTTAAGGAGAGCTGTGTGTATAGTCTGAGAAGTTAACGAGAAGAACCATCATCCACAGAGTTTTTAGGCATAGTGAAGCAGGAAGCCCTAAGTAAAGGGGCAGAAAAATTTTTAATTGTGATGACATGGTTCTCTTCAGGAAGAAGATGCCAAAGCGAACCTACACTTGTGCACATAATAGTAGAAGAGATTGCATTGCCTGACCAATAGCCAGCGAAAGGCCATCTCATGCTGCTATTTTGCACAAATGCAAGCAGCAATTCGAAAATCAAATGCCTGCTTGTATACCACTCAGAAACTCCATAAGCCTTCAAAAAGTGTAAATCCCAAAACAGCAGGCTAAATGTGATGTGGAAAACTTTGCATTGTACCATGAAACACAAGAAACTTTTGCATTGTACCATGTGTATGAGGCATCGCCCTAATAAGGCAGTGGTGATGCACGCCATAAATTTATTTATTGATCATCCTTAATTGCATTTTTACGAGAAGTTTAAGCATTGAGGAAAGCAAATGTCTCCAGACAGTTTTCTGGTAAAAAGGAATTCACTACATATGACAAATAATTAACTATGCATTTTGATCCTTTTTTGTTTTTACAAATCGAGTTCACGTTCCCAGTTGCTTCATTCCGGAATAAAAGAAAAGGTTAACACGATCCTAAACAATATATATATAATTTTTTTTAATAAGCTTTGTCCATAATTTTTTTTCGGTACTGAATTTATTATCGTATTTTACATTAATTTATAAGGAAAAAGTTGTTTCACAAGGTGAGTGTTTCGCTCTACGAGACATGATTGCGGAATGGATTATACTTATGTTATGAGGTTCCACAGTAATTGCTTTCTTAACATGAAGCAATAGCATTCCATAATATGCTAAAAATAATTAAAAAACAACTAGCTTACTTTAAAACTATTTTACACATTAATTATAGCCAAATTTCAGGGCCAAAGGAAAGTAGAAAAATCTGAAACCACAGTTATTAATGCTCGGAATTTAATATGAAGTGCCAATGAAATTTTCAATCTTCCTTACCTGTATCAGGTTTATCCAGTGTAGAAGACTGATCAGTTGTGGCAGTAACATTAGTTACTGGTTTCGGAGCAATAAGATCCTGGGAACTGGAAGTTTGTTCATCGCTCTGTAAAACAGATGTCACAGGTGCAGCCACAACTGTGGAAATTGATGATGACATTCCATCTTTTACTACAGGATGCCTTGTGATTTGCTCTGTTTTACGATAGCCAGTAGCATTTTTAAAATTATTGACTGAATTCCTCAAAAAACGTGTTGGAATAAGCGTATCAGGAGACACTCCTTTTTCATGACACTCTGGGCATTCGTGGTCCTCAGAATCTAACAATACTGTTCGGATGCCTGAAAAATGAAATCAATTATGATACAGGAAAGTGCAATTAATAGCAGATTCCATATAACGAGGTAACAATTCAAGAAGATTAAAGAATGCAGGTAAAACACTAAAAACATCTGATAAAGGCTTACATTCATCACAAAACGAGTTCCCACAGCATGCAATCATAACAGCATCAGAGAGAAGATCTTTACAGACTGAGCAAACCAAATCTTCAGGTATTTTAGGTTTTTCCTCAACATTTGGTGCTTCTTGTTGAAATGGTGGTTTCTCTTTCTTTTGCTCTTTGTACGCTTCACTGATGTCAATGAAAATGAAAATTAATATTTTTAAAACTTACAAAAGATACATAAATACCTCAACTAAGAGTAAAATATTTAAATATTCACATAATTAATTAAGTCATTAGATAATTGTGTCCTTCACAATGATAGTTACAGACATTTTTTGGAGATACTTATCTTAAAAACCTATCTATCAAACTAAAGTGAAGTATGATATTATAATGAATCAAAATGTTTCACCCATGACAATTTGTACATCTGCATTTATAGCCCCCTCCTAGCTCAGGAAAGCTCTAAAAAACCTCTTAAAAAAATTTCCCAACGCTTGGAGTTCCCGAGGAATCATATAGGTTAGGAATCGAGGGAAATTATGATTCAGGAGATACCTAGAAGTCTCCCACAGCTGAGATACGGGCATGAAGACAGGCAATACTTATGCATACCATTATCCCAATAACTTCCACTAACACAACCAACATTCACGTTACCTACCCAGATTAAAGCCCTCCTAAAAACACCAGGGTGTTTGGTTTTTTTAACTTACAAATTCACAACTACCACATGATCCTGGGTGTGAATTAACATCTGGGGTGCAAGAGGAATACGGGAAAAGATCTGACATTGTAAACAACATTGTCTTACTCAAATTGATCAGGTGATTCAAACTAAGCACCTACTACAACTCTCCCACCTTGGCCAAAGACTTCTTTTCCAAACCTGACAGTACAGCTTCAATGGATTTGATAAGTGTTCAACCTGCTTAATTCATTTAACATATCTCAGGCCATGTAACTCAAAAAAATTAAAACTGTCTCAACGCTGGGTGAATGCATAAACTCTACACAATGTAATGCCAAATCCTGCAGCAAAAAAAATAGTATGAAAAAGCTTCCGGTCAGAGAAAAATGCAAATACTGCAAGCTAGGGAGCAAAGGAACATGTACCACGCAAAACTGCCTGACTCTGAAGACTTCAAGTCACAGAAAAAGTGACCATTTGTCAAAAATAAGAATAAAGAAACTAAAAGCAAGAAAATTAACTTTCTTCCAATGCCTGAGAAAAATTCAGGACAAAACTTTTATATCATATACATTTCATTTCTACTTTTTTCATGGCCTCTTTTCAAAACCAAGATGCATCCACAAAATTTATATCCTCTAAATGCTTATTCCCAAACGATGCATCAATAATAAGCAAACAAATTTCCCGACGATGTGACTGGAAAAATGAGTCAAAGCATTACTGCTGCCAAAGTTCATGTCCTCAGCTGGTATAAATATGCCAACACATTGACATTTTCCTATATTATACATTCTATAATATACTATGGATACAGGACTTGCCAACATACAGCACCTAGTTGAAAAGAACTGACCCTGAGGTAACCTGAATAATGACTCCATTGTTAGTCACACAAAAGGCATTAAAGCATAAAACCTAATGAAAACTTACTGATCAATAGCAGGAACAGCGAAGTGTCCAGTAGGAGTCATCATGGCACCAGGAACTAGAGGTCCTTCAACTGGTACCATAAAACTTCGAGGTATGCCAGTGCTCTTCTTAATTTCAATTGGTTCCTAAAATTTCAAAATACTTATTTATCATTATCAAAACTATGCATAATAATCGTCAAAAATCACTAAATGTAAATGAAATACAAACAATCAACTCTAATATGAGGAGGATAAAAGCTTTTCTAATGAGTGCCTTGTCCTGTGATCTATCACCAGTTAACAAGCAAAAAAGTTACATCACATAAATATCTGCGAGTTGGTGGCTTGTTAAAATATATTAAATATATAATTAAGTACCTTTAATATCCAATATCAAAAGGATCAAGTAAATCTGCTCCAGCATTTTCCCACATTATATGACTTTGATTATAAGAAAACCCCTATGTTTAACTTTTATTCAGAGGAAAATGACTATTATGCACACAATGACAGACTTTTAATATATCATACTATGATGAATATTGAAACAATACAAATAATTAAGAAATTTTGTTTGATATTTTCAACAGAAACTTTTGAAATTCTAGAAATCTTCTACAAATTACTTATTCATTAGCTCAGTTTAGTAATTTCACTACCACTACCATGGGGCTAACTACAGCTGCGTGATATTCCTTCATCTACCAAAACCCACATCACCCTCTGATCCATCTTAATTGCAGGAGACAACACTTCTTAAATGTTTGATGGATGCTTGTGAGGCACTGGCCTTTGCGTTTGTAGGCCCATACTGAGAGCCACATATCTAAGGCAGACTTTGCTTGCCATGAATCATGGCTAATAAATGCAAAGGGCTTTGTCTTTGTCAGCTTTGACTCTTTATCTCGGTCAAGGCGAAGGATTTTCAACTTTGAAATCGTTGCATTGTAATGACTCTCAGAATGGGCCTTGAATTTATTTCCCCAATACAGCTTGTTTGCTTTTTTTCATATTACCAGCAAGAATCAGCAGGCAGTTCACAGAGCAACCACTACCCATAATGGCAATAAAAATGTTATTTAATGGGATTTTTGATGAGTATATCAAGCATTTGTAGTTGGGAGATCAAATCTCCTGGTACAACGACCAGATGAGTATTTATGTGAGATATATTTGATTTCACATCATCCAAGTTGTGCTCAAACTCCATCATGAACTAACAAAGACAGGGAAAGAGAGAAACATGCCATCTTCCCTTAACTCCACTGAATCAATGAATCATCGAACCACAACTTTTTCTGACTTTGGTAATGAATCTTTAAATGATGCCTTGGGTCCCTTATAGAAGATTCTTCTGTTGAATATTACAAAGGGTTTTAATTTTTTCCAATCAGCTAATAATAATGACATCACTGTTACTTTGTGCTTTCATTTCCTGATTTCAATTATCACTGAATTGTCTCCTTGGTTAACTTTGGTGTTCGCTGGCATGTCAAGAAACAAATTTCATCGCAATTCAGTTATGTTCATGTCATACACTGGCAATATAATGTTGATATTCCAATTATTTTCTTTTTAGCATGCAATAAGTTTCAAACGATCATCTTTGCTAACAAGTAGGTCATTCCACTGAATAAACATAGTGCAATGGTTCTGGGCATGAAAACTTCAAAATCAATGCTAGTCAAAATCATTCTCATGCTTTCATTTGTTTGGTCTTGTGCACTGCCGCATTTTTGTCAAAAATTTAACTTGATTCAACAATATTTCTCCCAAGCCCATTGGGATTTTTACATGGGTACAGGAAACAGAGAATTGTTATCTACTTCGTATTCTTCTTCATTCCCATCAACTCCTTATCCTCCCAAGATATTCCAAACACACCTCCCCAAATGTGTCCCATTACTTTCCTTAAACAACCACCAGCAAGTTCCGATACAACAAGGAAGCAGGCCATGAATCTTACATCCCTTGGCCATGTATGGCTTATGTGTATCTGGTACTGTTACATTTGATGAATAAAATAATTCATGAAATCCACTTCATGGAATGTACCATATTCCCCAGGCAATAAGATGCACTTTTTTTACTCCAAAATGTGCTCTATAACCAGCCTGCATTTTGTAGGCCACAGATATATGGGAATAACTTCAACCTAAAGGTGCAAGTCATTTGCAGGAAAAATATCAACTATTAAGAGTTTTTTTCTGATTCAAAGAAATCAAGGCAATAATTTTTCTGCAAAGAAAATGATTACTTTGATTATGATTTTTGATAATATCACCGTTTTGAGTCAGCAGGAAACATCAGCATTTTAATAATTCATTAAAAATGCTTCCTAAAAAATTATCAAATAAATATAATAATATATAATAAGTAATAAATTCAAATGAATTAAATCTATACAATGTAACACGTTTAGTTTCATCTCATGTGGGGTGCTGACACAACACAACACGTGCTGAGTGGAGGGTCCATCAGGATGTTGCCTCTCTACTGAGGCATTCAAACGTTGCATCTCTCCTCATAAACTTCCACAAGTATTCAAGCTTAAGTAGTGAGAGTGTCGTGAAGAAATAGAAAATGGTTGCTTTTAATACAAATTTTGATAACATCAAAATAATAACTGAATACTGAAACTAAATGTTGAATAAAAAGTTAAAATCACAACAACCTCATGAGATATTAAGAGAGAAGATAGTTATTCAGTATTGTGTTTAAACTTGAATTCGTGAATTACACTTCAGATCATGGAAACAAGGCAGCTGAAAGATGTTTTGGCCCACCTCTAATTGAGAATATGATATGAGAATATAGGGAGCAGGAGGTGGAATTAGTGAATGCAGATGTGAATCAAAAAATTTACATTCATGTGCCCTTAAATTGCCAAAGCTTCCAATGAAACTGCCCCCAGAACATGAAAGAAAGGTTATAAGGCACCTATTTATTATGCCATACCAACAGGAAGAATGAAACAATCCCAATTTCTAGTGTTTGTGATTAAAACATTCCTGGCAGAAAGTTACAATTACACATCATCATGCCTTTTTAACAATGCAAAATAAGCAATGCACTATATGAAAGTGAGGATGACATTGAGTAGGAGGAACAAGATAACCCCAGGGAAATGTAGCTGCAGAAATAATTTGGCAGCAATGATGATGAATTTCTGGGTTTCAACAACTTTATTAAATAGAATGGATTATTTCAAATATGTACACGTTATGCTGATAAAAGTGTAGCAGCTAATTTTTTTATGCAACTTTGATTTCTTTGCATTAAGTTTTAACATCAAATTCCTTTGACCTTTTTTGTCTTATCCATGCATTTTTCATTAAGTCTAAGCTGGAAAATCAGGTTATGTTTCATGGGTCAGCACTTATGACCAGAAGTTTTCATGCTAAAAACCTAAATAAAACTAAGAATTTGCTGGGAGCAGAATTATTACCACATACCTGTATTAAAGGACAATTTTTAATCCAATGGCCCGTCTGGTGACACTTATAGCATCTATAATTTGATGGAACTTCACCAACTTGATTGGCGCCTTTAATTTTGATGTAGCTGAAATATATAGTTATTTATTATAGAGCAGGTAATGAAATATAGACATACTACACTAACACTTTCACATACTTAGAAGGATCATAATCTTGAGTAGACTGTGTCATCATTGCTTTGATTTTATCCTCTTCACTAGCATCCATACTTGACAAATCAACAGCCTGAAACAAAAGAAGGACACAATTATGACAAAACAGCACACCAATTTAATAGATAACCAAATATGAAAAAATGTCCACAAAACTGAAAATATCATTCATATGTACCTGAGCCAATCTATTGAGTGAGGGATCTTGACCATCTGGTGGGACTTCACCCTAGTAAGCAAGATGGGATGGGTTTCAATTTTTTTGAGGCACAAATGTTAAATATTTCTATGTATCATGTCCAAAAGGTAAACTTTCAGTGTTGAAATATACAAAAGTAATGCTGAGGCACTTCTCAAAATACACCAATTTAGAAATGTGTATACACTTTTGAAGCATGTGCAAGAAAATTTTCTGCATTTATTAAAAATGTAGGGCATAAGAAACTATTTAGCATGATGGTTATATCATTAACTAACTTATAAAAGAAGGAAAGGGAATGAGGTCAGTGAGAAAAGTGAGAGTAAAAGAATACTGCTTCATTACTAACGAAATAATTTGAAAATCAAAACATATTCCAAATCCAAACAGACATTTCAACACACTTCTCAATCAAAAATAGGCAGTGGTGCTTTGGAAAAATATTTTGAATGGCAATTTCTATAAGCCCAAATCAAAGATATTGAATTCTATATGTGATCGCTCCCTACTTAATTAGGATTTTATAAAACTAAAGATCTGTTGAGGAGAATAATAAGCATTCAACCTCAGAATTATATCATTACTGAAACTGTACGAACGTCCCAGAGAAGAACAAATGGTGATATCAGTACAAAACAAACGCTGTGCATTACTTTCAAGGTAACTGAATTATAAAGTAAGCTAAGACAAAGAAATGCTTCAGACCCTCATTATTCCTTGGACTTTATATACATATAAAAATCTCCTTAACAGACAAATTCATATATGTTACCTAACGTGATTGCAAAATACCTTTTAAATCATGACACCCAGCAAGCACTTACCTTGAGTTGAGCTTCTCTGGAGATTGGTCTAGTTTCCAGCAAAAATAAGTTTACAAAATTCAAACAACATTTTCAACAACCATAAAGAAATTTGACATATAACTGTTAAACCATTAATTTATCTTCTCTTAAAGCCAATTAACTCAACACCTTTACAATCACCTTTTACACTTAGTATGGCTCAATGAATTCAATCACTTTCAAATAATATATATCCATTAAAAAACAAATTGTACAAGTAGCATTTATGCGAGTCCAACACTGAACTGAAGAGTAAGTGGTTGCTGGTTTCTAATTATACACAAATCCAATTGCTTCACGTCCAAAATATTTCAGATCACATGAAAGCAGCACAATTCCTCGCACATTCCCACTTAAAATAATGCACAAACTAAAAATTCAAACATAATCAGCACTAAGTTCATGTGTCAACAACAAAGTTCATGATTTCATGGGAAATCATTAGAATCATGTTTTTATAAGTAAAACAAACTTTTTTATCAACAATGAAAACTAATGATTGGCATGGCCATCTGGCGGGGAACATTTGTGGCAGGTCAAACTTAGTCATACAAATTCCAAGTTGAGCAGCAAAGTAAAGCTCATGACATTACATAACTGTCTGCCTTGTAATTATTAAAATATAAATATAGCACTGAATACTTAACTACATACAAATTTCAATGACATTAAGGAACAATATAACAATTGGGTGTCTTGGCTTTAGGTGATAACAAATTAGTATTCATTCTTAGAGTAATTATTTACAAAAGAAAGAGCAATTAGCACCCTATTAAGCCATCATCTTCTTAACTATGAATTTATAATACCCCTACCATTAGACTAATGGATATTTTCACATTTATTGGGGAAGATGTAGAATTAGCATGGTACAATAGAATTGTTATTTATTTGGTTACCATGAAATTTCTATTTATTGTAACTTATTTCACTTAAAGCACATTGTTTTTAGAGTGTTTAAGAAAGTACTTATATGCAGCCTGGAAACAGCAATGTTAACATATCATTTCCCTATCCAACCCTGACTTCGCCTAGTTTTCCATGATTACATACTGCATGAACTCTGATTGTAATATATATTTCGAAATGGTGGAGAATGATGAATTTATTGGAATCAAAAGGTAGTATACTGCAACAGCTAGTATAAGACATTTACATATTTTTTCCAATGACTTAGTTTTTGCAAATTTATGACTGATTAAGATTAACACCACAACATGCCTGCTACCAAGGAACAGCCCAAGCAAAGAGATGCCAGAAGAGTACACTGCACCAAAGAAGGTGAAAACTTCCTTCAGCTGGCCAAGCAATGGTGACCTTTTTGGGATTTATAAGTAATAACATTTTTCTATTTCTTGGAAAGGGGTTGTATTGACTCAACATGAATTTTGCAAATTTTTCTATTTAAAACATAGAAGGTAGTTATTATTGAGTGCTCACAATTAGTTATATGTCCATAGTTCATTCACTACTCATCAATATTAACAATAGAGTCCTATTCAAAAACTGAATACACATGGCAAAACATAAAATTGATTCTTAGTTTATATTTTTGGAGCATGGCACAACTATTTCTTTAACAAATCCACTCCATAAATAATTATTTGACCATGTATTCATCCAAAGAGGGGGATGAAACCTGATAAGCTGGGCTCCAATAGGTACAATTGAGTACTTGGGACCTTTTTTCCCTTTGAACACCATAGAGGTAAGTTCAGTATAGAGTTATAGTCTCTCTCATTTCTTAGAGCAGTATAGGTATTTGAAATATAATCCACCAGCATACCAGGATTAAGCCCCAGCTGAAATTATACTAATTACTCTTGCAACAACTAAATGCAATAATAAGTTTTAAGCTTAGTATGCTTTCTATCTTTCTTCATTCCATCCATAATACCCATTCTCTCTCTCTGCCTCTCTTGCATTCAATTTTCCTACCATCTCAGAATTTCTCACAAACCTTCCCCCACTTGTTGAGCACGTCTTTGTTTGGTTTGTTTCCCTTTCTGTTCATTTCCTTCCATTCTTTCTTCTTCACGACTTCTTCTCAATTGTCTCCAATGTACACACCCTCAAGCATTAATGACTAAATCTGGAGACATTCAAATCAACACTCTTTTTCTCTTATCTTTCCTTTACATCATTACAACCCTTACCATCAACCCCCTCCTTAATGTTAAAGCATCTCTTTTCAAATTAGTTGCTTTCTTCCTTACTGCAGTCTTACTTTCTGCAATAGGTAATTTCTTTTTCACCATTCAACTACACTAAGCACCTCAATCTATGAAACAAACAAATGCATCCACTTTATATTCTATATTCCTTTCTTTTGGTGGTCCATTCTCCTATGGTATCACTTATCCCCCTCCTCTTTCTGATCCCATTTTGCCCTTTCCTTGAAGAGCCATTTTTTTCATTTTCCCTTTTCCACTAATCCTACTGTTACCTATGCAGTTTCAGAACTAAAACATCTTCTGTGAATATCTCATGGCCAAATTCTTCCCTCAAAGATGAAATACATGAGCTCATCCAAACTCATCCCAGGGCTTTTTATTAAGCCTTGCATAATTCTGTAGGGATAGTATTTATCCCTTCAGTATTGTTTTTTTTATCTCAATATCTTATATTCATGAACCTAAGCTATCCTCATCAACATCATATTCCATTTATATATCCAAACCCATTGGTCTGATAGCTGTAATATGTTATTCCTCTATGTATTCTTCCCGTCTAGAGCAAATCTTTTTTCCATTACTTTTCCTGCTACATCTATTAAAAATAGATTTTCCTTACTTAAATATCCATTTTAATGCAACAATTTCAGAGCGTAAAAATCATTCGCCTTGACTGGGACTCGAACCCAGATCCCTCAATCACTAAATATCCATTCCCTGTTCCTATGGTAGTTCTGTTCTATGCTTCCATTTCTGCTACCAGCTTGAATGTCCAAGGATTTTTTGTTATAATATATGTTGCCAGGATTCAATATTCTTGAGTATCCATCATTGCCATGACAGAAGTAACTGAGACTGTTTACTGCTGCCTTCATGAAGAGTTTTTAAAGAGTCATCATAATTTAAATGGCCTTCTACTGGAGTCATGTATTTGTAACTGTCATAGTAGAGAGTGGATTGGATGAACTGCCTATCATCTATCTCCTATCCTCAATTTTTCAGGCAAAAGTGACCCCACCTTCAGTAATCATCTTCACTCTCCCCAGCGTGTGAATCATCAGAAGATGCAAGGCCTTCGACCATGCAGTAGTTCATAAGGGTTTATGAACCTGGCACATGAACTTTTAATAAATAAATAATGAAATTTACAGTTTCTGAGCATTGGTCCTTAGTTATCCTGAATAAAAAGTATCAGCCAGGTCATTGGTAATTAATGAACTTAATTAATATTTGCATAGAATTCTCCTTTCTGAAATAATTACTGAAGAGCAGATGTCATGAGTAATCTGATGCAATATACAAACAAAGTCACAGAGAATGATAGAAAGATTAAAATATGCATCATGGAGAAAAAATGGCAAGCTCTCAGAAAATTAAACAAAACTGGCAAATTACAGTAATGTAGTGGGTATCTGGAGGAATGCCATGCAGTGTATTGAGATCTGTTATAACTTTTTTCAGGATTATGATTTTCAAGAGTTTGCTGCATAGACCATCAGGCTCTCCTCTCGGAGTAATGCGTAAACCCTATTTAGCACCAGTGCAACTGTAACAATTCAAAGTTTTGAATAAACCATTAGTTCAAAAGAAGTACCCTAGGAAGCATGACACACCATAACATGTCAAAAGGGTAATTTTTGGCACACCCTAGGTCCAGAATCATCAGCATTATAACCCACAATCTCCCTAGTGGAATATCCCCCAAGACAGCAGTTTGGGACTAATTGCAAGAGATTGAGGACTGTTGAGTTAGGAGTACTTCCATTATGCTTAATCAGATACTGCGGCTCGAAATCGAGCAAAACATCATAGGAAAAAATGTCTGACAACTAAACACAGTGTGGTGCTCATCAAATATTATTAAACCATTATTCAAAGGGTAATTCCAATAGCAAGTGAATGTGGCAGGAAGAATAAATGCAAACTAATATAGGCACAGAATTAAAAGTGACACACTCATTTTCTAGTATTTACGTAATGTTTATGAGTTGAAGAGTGCATTTTCTTCTTTGTAATTGTAATGAAGTTTTTGAATAATTCCAACATGAAATGTGATGACCATGCAATCAAGTAATCAAATGACCAATGTAAATTTTACTCATGCTGTCTATTATTAAATTTTATTCAATAGTATGGTAGTAACAATATGCAAGTAAAATGAAATGAGTTCCCAATTACTCAAGTCTGATTATGCTTTGCTCCCTTCAGATAAAAAAATACAGCAGAAAATAGAAATACCAAAACTCACCCTTTCTAATTTAATTAAAAAACCAATTCAATCAGAAAAAATTCTACAATCACAAAGCCAATTTATAAGTAAATTTCAAAAAAAAAAATCTTCCCAATATAAGTGTAACTTTTGAGCATGCACCCATATCACGTAACCCAAACTGTTGAAGTTAAACAAAACATTACTTATAGATTCTTAAAAAACAAGTTTATCACCAACCACTAGACAAATCATTTGTTAACATATTTTAGAAATATTATTTATGCATTCATTTATCTTCACACCATTATATAACAAATCATATTGAAGACCTTTTGTTTACAAGTTATATCATTTCAGAATACTGGATTTCACTTGGAAAAAATATTGAATATGAAAGACTAACTTTGTACAAACGATGAATTTCATCTGTACAGAAATATAAAGGTGAGAATTACATGTATCTGTACTCCTAAAATGAACAAGTGTTGGCTGGTTATTCAATAAAAATAATAATGAAATATCAGAGAAATTTGATAGCCATGGCAATAAATTCTAAAACATTATTTGGCTGAGACAAACACTTTAATGAGGACACAAACAATACAGGCTTTGAAATATACCCCAATAAATAAATACAAACAATTCTTCAATAAATTATTTTATCATCACAACTAGGCCACTTATAGTTTCTTATTTCATCAAAGAATATGCATGATATACAACCATTGGGCTCAATAAGGGCACCTAAGTTCCATAAAACACTAATAAAATTTCATATTAACCTCCCCACAAAATAAATATCACATTTGGAGACATTTCAAAGAGTAAACCAATATTTTTTGTGTGTTCACAATGTCTTAATATAATTGGAATAGAAATCCAAAACAGTGAGTATTGTATGACAGCTTCGATTGCATTTAAAGTACATAATTGAGAGGTTCATATAAAAATATATTATGAAATGTCTTTCCCGGTGAACACAATTTCACCAAATTGTATGACAATAGGTGATACATGTACTTAATTATTTACAGATAGATAAAGTGCTGACTAGCTGACTAACTGCTGAAAGTATGTCAAACACAAGCATTGTCAGCCAGAAAAAAATCCCATGCATGGATAATACTAAAAGTTGTTACAGTAACATTCACATGAGTCAAAAAATATGACATTACATTTCAACTAGCTAAAAATTAAATTTTTCATTGTACATACGGCCTTTGACATCACCGAAACTAGTTGGCCTCCTTCTCCTCTGTCCCTGGAAAAAACCACAAAGCAAATATATAATACATATAAACAATAATTCTATCAATATAAAATTTTGTTAAAATTTCAAAATAAACGGCTGATAATTAATTATCTAAAATAATCATGAACTCATCCATCAATTTAATTAGTCCAAGGATATATAATACACTCTCATATAATTTCAGAATGAAAAATATTGAGTTGGGATGCTGAACTGAAAGGTAATTTCATGTTAAGTGGCAATTATTAAGCATTTCCTTAATGTGTTCCATGGTCCAGGAATATTTTTTCTACATCTACTGAACCCAATTTGTGAACTTTGTGCATACCTAGGGTACAATATTACGGTAATACTAGGTCTATTTTACTACAAAAGCATTTGAATTCGAATGTCATGCTTTAAAATGGGAATTATATCAGCTTCATCACTGAGAACTTCCAAATAATTTGATTTCAATAACATTCCACATTGTTCAATCAAACACAGGCCAATCTTCTACATCATGTTTACTTTTATTTGTCTGCATCTCCTCTTAAACCCTTCTTTATGTTCACTGTTAAATCCAAATTTGAAGCAACTCTCTGAAAGCAAATCACCTAAAAGGTGATCAGACCTAAGTTCTCATGAAGCATAACAGTGGAACCTCACACCACAAGCATAATTCATTCCGGAATCCTTTTGTAAAGCGGAACAATTTTACACGAAATTTCAAGTTAATACAAGTTTTAGTAAGCAATAAGTTTTGCTATAAGTTATATAAGCATTAAAAGAGGAAAGATTCTGAAAACTGAAGAGAGGAGAATGTAGGGAAACAAATAGAGGGAAGAAAATAACAAGCAGTTTGAATTGAATTTGGGAAGGTAGGAAGTATGTAAAGCTTAAGAATGAGTTGTCATAATATTTTTATGGGATCTAAGAATATTTTGTGCCATGGCAGTTAGGTCTTACGAATGCAGTAGTGTGTTATCTCAAGGTCCATCAAAAGCATAACCCTAAGCTGATAGAATAAGTCAAGATATATAAGATGGGGGACCCAAAAGTAATGGGAATTGGGCTGCGGTGGGGAGTTAGAGTGGGGGAAGCCTTTGTTCGGCCAGTCATACATCAGGCTCATGCCTCCTGCATCAGTATGCGCAGCACCGTCGCTGTGACTGGATTGGTCCGTCCGTGACAGTTGTTTCAGGGAAACAACTTTTTTCAATTCGGCGAAAAACGTGATGGTGGATTATCAAGAGTAACACGCTGCAGTGAAATTTTGTTTCCTGTTGGGGAAATCGGCCGCGGAAACTATTTTATTGCTCAAGACTGCTTATGGGGAAGCTGCCCTAAGCAAAACCAGAGTCTACGAGTGGTTTACATGTTTTAAAAATGGTGAAATGTCAATTGAAGACCAACCCCATTCAGGCCGCCCTTCAACATCAAGAACTGATGAGAATGATGCCAAAATCAATGCCCTCATTTGGGAAGACCGTTGCAGATCCATTGATCAACTCTGTGAGATCTCTGGAATGTCATGGAGTTCAATGCAGAGGATTCTATCTGAAGATTTGCCTATGAAAAGGGTTGCAGCCAAATTTGTCCCTCGCCATCTCAACTGCCAGCTCTTACCGCCCTCTCCGTGATGCAGTTTTTGAAAATAACGGCATGACATTGATAATCCACCCCCCCTTACTCACCGGATTTAGTTCCGCAACTTCTTTTTGTTCCCCAGACTCAAAAGGGACATGAAAGGAAAGCGTTTTGACACCGTGGAGGAGGTAAAACAAAAATCACTAGAAGGCCTAAAGGACATCCCGATAATTGAATTTCAGAAATGTTTCAAACAATGGAAGCACCGTTTGGAGAAGTACATTGTGGTCAATGAAGAATACTTTGAAGGTGAACAAAATGTAATGTAAATATATTGAGAACTAAAGAATCTATCATAACATTCCTGTTATTTTTGGGTCCCCCCACGTATCTCAGGCACAAAATTTTATTCTGCATGATCACTAAACATTAGCGCAAACAAGAATGGTTACATTATCCTTATTTGCTTGAGATGTCCAGCAAATGTTTTGCTAACACCCACTAATGTTGATGAGTGCATACATTAATCACTGTCCAGAATCATGGGCATTATAAATTTCATTCAGAGTTAACCTGTAATTATCAATTAAAATTCCCATAACTTTTCAGCAACACTATAATCACCTGACTCCTTCTCTCCTGAAACATCCACTTTTCTGATTCTTGGGTAAAATTTTAATTATGAGGGTAAAAAGAAACTTAACATTTCCTCCATAAAGATTTAATATTTCATGACCATGGTTTCGATGCTGCGCATCATCATCAGGTGATCAATTTTAACTACCCAAAATGCAGTAAATGATCTGCTCTGTTTTGTCACAAAATCTTAGAGCCTTTTTATCAGCATCTGCACAGCAACTTATGCTCTTTTTGGTTGTTTCCAAGAAAACCTATTAAATGAAATTTGATCTCCAGTTTTGACTTGGTCAAATAAGATTACTACATAATCCATTTATCCCAGAGGAAGATGTAAATTTCATAAAATCAGCCTTCTTGGCAAGTCTTGATGGATACAGCTTGGATGTTCTGATATGTACTATAATTAACATTGTATTTTCTTTTTTTCCATGCAAGCAAGCACCAGCATTAAAACCACTTTAAATCCCCTGCTTTAGGATATATATTTTTATTGTCTTTTTTTAAACATTTTTGAGAATGGCTAATTATTTTAGCAAGTAAAACAAAACATTGGATCATACACCAACAGCAAATGAACTACTATACTCCGTCAGTTCTATGTAAAAGCAATGATAGATGTGAAACAGTTTGATAGATATATTGAGAAAAAGGACTATGCTGAACTGCATACATCACCTGGTATGATATAAAAGTTGTTATTCAGTTGTTTAAGTCATCTGGTAAGTATAGAACTTATTTTTAGGGATACATATTCATCCTGTGAAGTTCATGTTGACCAACTATGCCCAAAAGTTGCCATAGGATACTACCTTCTGAGAAAAATTGTGACCCTGGTTGCCACTGCTAGTGCCCTCTCTGTCAATAATGCATTTATTCACAGTAGACTGAAATATGGCATTGCTGTGTGGGGGCACTCATATCATTTCGTGCACCTCTGTCAGCTACAAAAATGAGCAGTAAGAATCATCGAAAAAGTTCCAAGGGCAAGCAGTTGAAAACCTTACTTTAAAATATTCAACATTTTAATTCTTCCCTGTTTGTATGTATATATTTTCCATACTATAATCTTTGTGCAGCAAAACAAAGCTCACTCTGAAAACCAATGTTGACATACATAGGTAAACCACAAGAGGCTGTAACAACTTCAGAAATAACTGCCCAAAACTCATCCATGTTTGGTAAGAATCCTGGATATTCTGGTGTGAAATCCTTGATAGCACTCCCAAGAAAAGTAAGGGAAATTGATGATTTATTGTTGTTATATTTTTTATTAAAACAAATTTATAAATGGAAGAAGGTACCATTCGGTCTCAATTTCGCCCAAAAAAAGACCTCTATCTTTTTAATTTTACTCTGTACACTTACTTATATTTTGATTTTGAGATATATGCTGACTCTGTAATATTCCCTCTGTGAGTCTCAATATGAGCAGATTGTGATGTGTTCCATACTTGTTACACACATGTCAAATAGACACAAATAAACATCATAATAATGTTCAATAATTTAATTAATTGAATAGTCCAGTAAGTTCATTTTTCTGGATGCAGAAAATCTAGATAGCATAGCTTTCATTGTGTGCTCAGTTTTTATCAAGGACACCTTTTGACAATCTAAAATCATGAACAGTACCGTATTTTCCCATCCGTAACGCACGTGTTATCTATACAAAAATGTTCAGATGATCCAAAAAATAATGATGCGCGTTATGTAATAAAAATTGAAAAAATCCAAACATTTACACACCTATGTATACGATAATTAAAAGAAGAGTCTCCCAAAAATAAATTAGTCTGGAAGCATGCCTTCCTAATTGCATCCTATTTTATACCGAT
This sequence comes from Hetaerina americana, assembly GCF_022747635.1. Classification (NCBI taxonomy): domain Eukaryota; kingdom Metazoa; phylum Arthropoda; class Insecta; order Odonata; family Calopterygidae; genus Hetaerina; species Hetaerina americana. The sequence continues at coordinate 100,096,037 of NW_027286874.1, read as the reverse complement.
CTGCTACTTTTACCGTTATTTCATCTCATAAATCCATGAGAAAAAGGAGAAACATATCACTTCTATACTTCATTTATTCTAATAAGTAGTACTCCACGTAAGCATAGAGTACGTCATATTATTTACACAGACGTATAAATATATGACAGGATAGGTAATACGACTGGAATCCAAGAAATTTGTCACCTGAATCACAATTAAATGAATTAAAAGCATTCATTATCTCTTCAGCCACATAACCGAGTCACTCTCCGAAGTTAACTCTTCCTCATCTTCTAGCACTGGCATTTAAATAAGCCTAAAGATTTTTCAGAACCATTGTTTGCCTAAGTCACAAGTCACTCAGACACCCAGTCAAATTTCAAGGATACTAACTATACTGGCAAAGTAAAGCAAACAAAACAAGAAAAGTCTATTTCATTCATTCTCTTATTTTTTTATATTTGATTTGCTGAAAGTTAACTTATATAGCAAAAAAAGGCACACAAACTTGTGTCTCGTTTCGACTTACAAATCATAGCGACAAAGCAATAAGGCTGCATATTATATTGGCATGTAAATGTTGTTTATTTTTTGATCCTTCTGTTGTTTGGAATTAATTTCAAACACCTGGCTCTAATCTTCTGTATACTTACGGTAGATATAGCCAGGGGCAATTATGATTTCACGTATTCATTGGCTGTTACCATCTATTAGTGTATGGATATAGACGTATTTTTACACACAATATAAATCATTTTTACGTATATATATATACATATACAGATGCTTGGCATCTATACATGTTCAAGATAACTATAAAGCCCTAAGTGCGTGGTATCTATACAAATTCATGATAACTACAAAGTTTTGGGTGTGCGTTATACATAAGGTGCATGTTATCGATGGGAAAATATGGTAATTATCTAGATAGAAGTAATTCACTAGGGGGCTAATCATAGAAAGTGACCACCCTCCTATGACTGTATGAATTTCAAGGTTGATTCGAGGGAACCTCCAACCTAGCCTACCACAACCAACCTTTCCGTTGATTACTGTTTTAATGGATTCTAGCAACATTATTCTGAGAAATACTGCCACATAAATGTATACTGTGCAATATTTTATGCATGTATTTACCAGGAAGATTGATTTTCTTCAAAATCGCTTAAAAGAACACCATGTCCGTTTACTGGCCATTCATTCTATACGTTGACATGTATACTGTCCATACTTGCCATACACCTTCTTTAAATGACAATTTAGAAGGATGGAAGGAATCAAAACATTTAAAACAAAGCAGATATTGGAAATTCTACATGAGGTGTAAGCGAAAATGAGGAACTTATGATAAATAGAAAACCCTCCATTATGAGGAGGCATACTTTGAATTTGGAAGGGTTAAAAAATTTGAGCATCACCGAAAAAGTATTGACTGAAAATGGAGACCATGTTGAACAATAAAAATGAATTGAAGAAAAAATCTCTAGTTTACCCGATAGGTTGGCAACTTTTCAGGCTATCCTATTACAGAATTGTTCCTGGCCACTAATGCTGAGGTCAAAGGTCATAGATAGCAAAGCATACGTCAAAGATAAGAGCCAAATGAAAGTCAGTCTTAACAGGTCTGTTCCTCAGCAAGGTGGCTGTACATTTATCTGATCCCCATGGAACATCCATTTAAATGGGTGTCAAAAACATACTTAGGACAGTAAGTGGAAGCCAACTCAATTACTTTCCCTTGAAATTACTGCAGGCAGTTAGGTATACATGAATTATGAATCCTGGCATATGCAGAACTCTGTACACTGGGCCACATTCTATAGGAGGCAATTTGAGATGCAGCAACACTTTAAGGTTGACCAGTTGATTTCTTTTCCAGGAAGTGTACACACCAGTCACCGCTTACCTCCTTTTAGGACCTTTGGATCTTCCTTACAAAATAGCCCTACAGTATCACTGCAGTGAGCTACGAGTTATAATTATTTTGTGATCTATATTTCTTCTGAGCGGCAGAGAGAATTTTCAAGCTCACACTAAAATAGTATGTCACAAAATTCTTTAATTTTTTGGATAGATTCAATTCTATTTTTCAAAAGGAATTTTTAATCCAAAATCTTAGGGAGTAATGATAATTAACACTTGTAATTTCCGCTTCACTAATTTTATTCACACAACTGTGTTATTTTCAGTGTAGATGACCTGGGGCATGTGATTTTAACCAGTTAATGGAAAACACAAGCATTAATAATCAAACCTCTCTAATATGGTAAGCTTTCACAAAGTTATCCACGAGACTATACAGTTCATAATCTTAGGTTCAAAATAAATAGATAAAGACATTCTTCAAATCTTGTCTTGACATCAAAACTTGTGCAATTTTGTACTATTAATCCTATAACTCATTTGTACCTCGATTGCATGGAACATGCATTAGCGAGTGACACACCGGCATACATTTTGGGTCTGGCCCATAAATTGCGACATTCGATAAAACACACACATTTTGCGGTTGCCACTAATTTTCACAATTCCAATAAATGAATTTGTTCCTAACTTTTCAATTAAAAATTTTCTGCAGTTTTCATGATTTCTCTTCATCAAACTACAGTTTTCTTTATTTAACTTGACTCGAATGATAAGCTCACAATAGTAATCAAAATGAGGGATACGGCAATCAAATGCAATTTTATGTATTATAATTTTATTTATGAGTTGAAAAATTAGAATTTAGGCATTTAAATTAGGTAATTTTAAAATAGTATACACCAAGCTCCCCAAAAATGAACACAAGGTTTCTTCGGCATCGTAAACGTCAATCATCCCATTTTGTACTATGCTTGACACTACTACCACTGCAATTGGTCCAATTACAGTTCTGCTTATTACAAAACTTGATTTAGACCAGATTTCCCAAGCTCCCAAAACTAAAATGAACATTCACACCAATGGAATTTGGGAATATCATAACATATTCCTGACTTTTCCAGAATTTTGTCCCTTCATCTAGATCCTGGAGTTTACCAGAACTTGAGTACTTCCCCAACATTTCTCTTTCTGGAAATTATCTGAAGTATTTTCCAAATTTCCTGATTTTTCAAAGAGACTACCCTGCATTTCCACCAATTACCCGAAACACTGATGAAATAAACAGCACTCATAGCCCTATATTATGAGGGTATTTTGAAAGGGTTTCAGAATCACCAACAGATGTCAGTGCTAACATAACGAGTTTCCTGCATATTAATAGATAATCCTTTATGAGTAAAGGCTTCAGTGCACTGGGGAGAGATCTGTGGTGCGGATGCCTCCCTGTTGTTGTCCCTGCCTAGTAATTTGTGAAGATAGAAAAAATTGAGATTCGAGCAGTGATTAAATACTTCGTAAAGAAAGGTATGGAAGCAAAGGAAATTCATGCTGACTGTCAGAGCATTCTGGAGGACTCTCTCCTTTATATTAAACTGTTGCCTGGAGGACACCAAGTTTTAGTTTGGACGGGACAGCTTAGATGATGATCTGCGTAGTGGTCAGCCAAGATTTGCCACTACCCCAGAAATCATTTCAGAAGTGCATAAAATGGCCATAAAGGATGGCAGTCTGAGGGTACGAGAAATCACTGAAGCTGTAAGGATGTCATCTGAATGGGCTTATCATGTTTAAATGTTCAGTTGGATGAGGAAACCATCTGCTAGATGGAGATTATCCACGACTCTTAAGCAGGATCACAAATATATCAGAATGGATATTTCCAAACAATATTTGACCCATTTTAAAAGCAACGAACAAGATGTTTTGCATCAGTTTGTGACCACGAATGAAACTTGGATACATAAAAATACCCCAGCGACAAAACAGCAGTCAAAGCAGTGGAAACATTGATTCACCACCACCAAGGAAAGCAAAGGCAATACAGTTGGCCAGAAGGTGATGGCTTCAGTTTTCTGGGATGCAAAAGGGATTCTGCACATAGATTATCTTCCCATTGGTCAAACAATTACTGGGCCATGCTACACAAACTTCCAGAACCACACACAACAAATGATATACAAAAAAGCCATGTTTTGGCAAAGAAGAGAGCCATCTTTCATCAAGACAATACACGCCCACACACGTGTTGTTGCCATGGAAAAATACGTGCACTAAGATGTGAATTGTATTAAGACCCACTTTATTTGCCTGATTTGGCTCTATCAGATTTCCATCTCTTCCCCAAGTTCAAAATTTTCCTTGGTGGACTGAGACTCTTCAAACAAGGCACTAACAGCTTAAGTTAATTGGTATTTTGCAGGCCTGATGGAATCCAATTATTGAGATGGGATCAAGACATTGGAACATAGCTGGACCAAGTGCATAAGTGTACAAGGAGAATACATCGAAAAATACAAAAGTTTCACTGTAGCAAGCTGTTTATTTCTTCTCGAATCTAAGAACATTTCAAATTGTCCTCGTATATTAATGAAGACATTGACACAAAAATTATTTACATGTCAATTGATAATGTTGTCATAGGAATTATCATGGTAAACAAAATATGTGATCTGGTTCCATTGGAGAATCAATTCTATGAATTTAAAATCTCTGGGCAAGCTTTTCAAAGAACTGCAATATTATCACAGTAACCGTGGAGTAAAGAGACACATGAATAAATCAAATTTTTAAGTGGCTTAAAGTTACATGATTTTAAAGTAATCCCATCATAGATTCCCGCACAGTATTTATCTTGTAAATTGCTTCCAAATTAAGAGTGGAAAATTTCCAAAAACTTGGCATCCTACCTTTAATTACTTTAAAAGACTACATGCAATAAATTATTAAAAAGATCAACCATGTTTATATGAACCATAACCAAACTGCCATTTTTAATTTTGATTTTCCCATTCGTAAATTCCCACAAGTCTATTAAAGTCACCGTCTTTCGTCTTAACATTCAAGACTAATACCGTGTTACCCTGTTCCAAAAACTAAATATTCTTTAAAACCTTCATAATTAAGTGGGAGCTTGATTTTAAATACATACCATTTTCCCATAATTATAGTGAATTGCTTCCAAATGAATATATATTTTGAGTCGTCGTACTTATGACAAAATGATTGAACAAACAAATCAGGACGCATTATTGGTCAAAATATGAAAAGCATAATCCTCGAATATAGAATATGAAAATTTTGTAATATGTGGGTTGTCTATTCACAATTTTCGTTTCAATTTTAACACTTACCATGTTCTCTTCAGTTGTGACGCAGACAAAGGTATTCTGGCAACCGTCAGCGACGTGTTCTTTGGAATTAGAATTGAATCATCTGTGTAAACTAGAAAGAAAATGTGACCATGTAAAATTTAGACAGTTAACCTTATAGGCAATTAGGTGAATTTAATTCATAAGGTAAAATTCGCAAATAAAGACTACATTCTGTTTACCTTCTTTGGTTTGTGCATTAGTTATCTGCAAGTCAAAGTCTGTGTTCTTCCCAATTCGTTTTTGATGTAAAATTGCTTTCTTTAAATCTCTTACTGAAATATGAAGACCATCAAAAGTAACGGTATCATATTCCAGCGATGACTTAAATTTATAGTGCACGGACATTTTTTGTTGGCATTACACGTTGATAATAGTTTGTTTTTCGGAGATTCCTGCATATGTCGGCATCCAGGGCTTTCAATTATTCTAAGAATATAAGAAAAAAAGGCATTACATACAAACCGAGTGTTAAGATGCAAAATGTCGTTCATAAAACATTATCACCAGTAGTATTCTAGAAACAAAATGAACATAGTTGACTATTAATTGGTACACTACACAAAGAAAATATTTTGACGCCATTTTGTGTCAAAAGATTCTCGCAGCGAGTAAATGAAAATGTTTGAAGCAATTATTAGGTGCATAACACTCCCACATAGTATTAATTCAAAACGCATGAATGTATGGAAAACAACTCTCGACTGGTGACCCCAGTTCAGCAGAAAAAATGTGTGGTTCGCCGCTCACAAATTACAGCGGTTTTCAAAATAAAATATTCAGAATGATTCTCAAACAATTGCCGGAATTCATTTCTGTTAATATTAATTAAAAAAGCTGCAAACTACCTGCCAATCTGTTACAAAACTCTTGAAAATACGACTTCACAAACAACTCAATGTCTCCTCAGTATACTACGTAATTCAACACATACATCCGCCCTTACAACCAAAGTCACACAATTCAAAAAGAATCATTATAATACTTCACAATAGCATAGAAAAATATTAATTTAATTTTTAATGATAGCCAATAAATTTTCAACATCAATTGACAATGTTAACTAAATTCGACCGTTTTTACCCATGGATAATTAGAATTCCGCGCAAAATCTGAGAGATGGCAGGACGGTTTTCTACCAAGGGCTAGCACTAAACGCGAAAAACGAGTCCAGCCGTTATGTCGCCGGTGTCCCTGCCGTGACTGAACTCGGAACTATCAGCCTAAGTACTTCGCAACCTTTTCGGTATTTCGTGCTCCCAATAAATTGAAAGGATACGGAAGGAAGATGATAAGGAGGGGCGTGCAGGAACATGAGATTTATATTTATTGTTTTTTTATTGCTGACGATAACACATGCACTTAGTATTCTTATTCCAATGCATTTTCCTACCTGTTGGGTTATTTTGCAAACACATAAAAGATTTTCTTGGTTGAACCGAAAATTCTTATGATATCCAGTTTAGTCAATCCTACGTTCTAATGTAACTTCCGATGACACTGTTCGTATTTCCTTTAGCCGGTTTTTAACTGCGCTGCTGACGCTTGAGGTGGTAAGTTGTCAGTGTTAAAAAATACAGGTGACTCAAGTAAAAACTTGAGTTTCCAATGTTTTCATTGTACACTCGTAATTGCGACAGTCGCAACTTCAGCAATGTACTGAGGGGATGCATCGATGTAATTGGATATTCTCTTCAACTATTTTTACCTTTCTACTCTTAAATTTTATTAGTTCAGAGTTTTGTAATAAATGATCAACCTAAATTATTCGCTCTCGCCCTGTTGAAGAAGGCGGAAGTCGTTTGCTTAACGTACTTTCAGAATGACTTTCAACAAATGTCACTGTAGCTAACGCATTTTAATCCCATGGAATATGGCAAGTGAAATTAGTCAACAGAATTTTGTCAAGTTGCCAAAGTCTCATCCGTATTTCCACTAAATTTGGACACCTTATTCAAATAATTATCGTTGAACCTAATAGTAAAGTAGAATTTAAGTGGAAAGTTGCAGATATGCTTGTTAAGGGTTATTCACTAAATACACTGCCGTTTAAATAAATTTGGATATAAAACTAATCTAGCAGGGAATTGAGAGGATTTTTTGAGCCCAGGGTGTACCCGTTTGTCAAATTCGCGTAATTCTGGAATAGCCCATTTCGCAAAAGTGCTTGGTGCTGATCATAGTATGAACTTGAGAAAAAGTCTTGTTCTCTACCAGGGATGGTAAAGGAATGCATGATTTCAGTTACTCTAGATAGTGTCGTTTCTGAACACGGGACAAAATTCAATCACCAAGTTGACACCATGGGTATTACAGTATTTGAAACCGTATAATCGAAAAACGGTTGTCGAACATCAATACGTAATGGTATATTCATATATTCCAGGGTTTAACTAATGTATCGAAGTTATTTTAGCGAGATCACTACAACGAAAAAATTGATAATTGCTATTATGCCCTATCAACAGTCTGAAGAGCTTGAATGAAGAGAGCTTCTTTCTCACAACAAGAAGAGATAGCTTTCATTATTTCCGAACATCATAAGATTCATAGAAATGTTTCCAGCTTTAGGGGCTTAATTTCTGCTCCGAGAAAAATACTATCTTGCGACTAAAGGGTTCTTTGAAAACAAATTTAGTGTGATTCACCTTTGGTTCCAGCAATCGTTATGAATGCATAGCACAAAATGACTTTAAAGGGTAACTCCAGTGCAGAAGTAATAGAGGTCTCACTCAAAGAAATTGCCTCGAAAAGGTCAAAACTTCATTTCACATTACAGATTCAGGCGTGGTGGAACTGTGCCATAATATATTGTTGTAGTCTTCATCTCTGTTGTTACACAACTTCATTGCATCATGAGCTAAGAAAATGCTCCTAAAAAAATGAAGGACTACTTCACTGTGAAAAATTTTCTGGTATTACAAAAAATCTGTGCCGGGATGGCTTGGTCTATTTATGTAATTAGTTTCATCAAATTGAATCTATTTCCTATCTATAAGGGTGAAAGTTGATACAATACCAAGCTTGAATGATGTAGAATGAGCTATTTGATTAACAGAGGAATACCAATTGATTAAGTTGTGTTTTGAGTAAATTGGCTTGGAAAGAAATTATGCAGAGGCTGCTTGCTGTGAGGCCTAAGCGTTAGAATAACCAATGTTAAGTGAATAGAGGTCCAGAATCTCTAATCATAGGTGACTAGTTTATAGGTTACATAACCTGCGGATGGACTATTGAATCAATGGTCTCTCTTCCCCTACCCTTAAACAGGACCCACTCATAGGATGACCAAAACCATCTGGCATGTTTTTGACTAAATTCATTACTTATCAGGATGTAGAGAGAGAAACAAAAGAGATCAGGTGAGATTACAAAGTTTTGCAGTTTGCTGGGGATAAGCACTGCTGTTGAACAAAAAGACTTCCATGGCTATTTAATACTTTTACAAATTCTTAAGTTAAGAAACTTTCATTTTGCGATTATTTGAACTTCGACAAATTAGGAAGGGCATTTTTGGTGAATAAAAACTCATTGAGAATGAACTTTTCCAGTTGAAAATCATTCATTGCCATAAATCTCAAACCATACATAGAGGTGACAAATACCAGTAATTCTTTTAATCTTCTGTGACTGTCGACTTAAACAAGTACTTGGGCATCATGACACCGATGGATACAGGAAAATATTCATAACTCAATTATAAGCCTTTAGCAGGCCCTCATTTTGTGGACTACAACTGTTACATTTTGTCAGTAACTTAGCTATTTGTATTTATAACTCGAATATTTTTCTACTACTGAAATGGAAATATACAATTTCCACATCAGAGTGAATTCATAGGTGGACCAGAGTAACACTTGTCAAAATGGCTTAGATCAACTTTTAGCTTGGAGAACGGAAATCTTTCAATTTTTTCCTTATATTTTTCATAGCATGTTTTATTAAAAAGACTGGAAATATTACTAATGCTATCACTCCATTTAAAGCTCATTTGGGATAATGAAGCTTGTACTGCTCCATTCACAATACTCGAACAAAAGGTTGGTTTAGATTGAAGAGAGTAGAGCTCACAGTGAACAAGTCCCCAGGTATTTTAAAGGAAGGAGGTGGTACAATTCAGTTTCCCACAACATTGTTGTAACCAGAAAATCACATCATTCAGTTTTAAGATTGCATTAGTTCAAAGGTAACACCCTGGATTTTGAACATGGAACCCTTCAATCAGTAGCTGAATTGACTAATACCACCCCACCATGCCAATTTTGGCTCTACAAAAGGGATGCAATATGGAAGTTTCTTCAAACAGCTCTGTCTTTCCTAAAATACCTAAACCCACTACCAAGTGAATCATTTTGAAATCAATTACCTACTAATACGCAAAGAACATACTACCTGGCAGAGCATCATAATTCATAGCATTGGAATAGCACAGGTTTTACCTAATTTTGAACAGTTGGTATAATTTTCCCATTGGAAAACAACAGGAACTATCAAGATGTAGTATGAAAGGGTAGGGTTTTGTAAGAGAATCTAGCTAAAATTATTATAGCATTAATCACAGAGACCAATAGAAGATCCTACTAATTACTTCCACATGGTTATTTTAAATTGTGAATAAAGCATAATGTTGAAGATTATTTCTGAAGAAAAATTTCAACAAACTTCAGTAATAATTACAAGGACTGTCCAATAAAGAGTAAATTTGTTATGCACACTGTAAAACAATTTAATTTTGCCCTAATGTGTAATGTATATATGATACAAGTTTAATTGCTTTGTCTCCTGTATTACAACAGTGGCAGCCATTGCAATTTGAAATGCTCAGACCACGTATTCCTGCTTCTGATGATGAAAATTAGCCTTTCAGGTGTCTCATTACTTTTGGGAAAAGGAGAAAAGTGACACATAATTAGGTTTGGACTATGGGGAGATTTAAGAAACAAACTTAACACCGATTTCTGCAAGATATTCAGCAAAAGCCTTTGTGATGTGCAGCTGTACATTATCGTGGCACAGCCAGACTACCGACATTTGAATATTTGCAGTAAATCCCTTACAGTTGTGTGCTGGTACAATACACAAAACATGTTCTGATACACCATTTCCTGAATGCTGAGAAATGATATCAACATAACTTTCGCAACCCTTAGGTATTCATTATGCCCAAGATTTTCACAGAATTTTGCCGTTTGCTCTGGATGAAAATGATGCAGCCTAGTTTCACCTGCAGCAGTAACTTTCAAATGAAACTACTCCTCTTCCTACAAAGTGAACTAGAACTGCAAATAAACATGCACACAAACGTGTCTCGAGTGCAATTTCTCTTGTCACCAATAAGAGTGATAACCAATGAAATTTTCTTCAGTGCTCTGATGTTTCACACTGATCTCTAACAATAGCAGCAGTGTGTAAATGTTTGGTACCATAAGAAGTGACTCAGCTCTGGGACCACCTGCCTACGAAATACCAATTCATTGTCTCCCTCATTTAAACCATCTCATAGCTGTACTATATAGAAGATCAAACTCTCCTTTATCCTCCAGTAGGATTACACTATCATCCTTTAGTTAAGCTCTCTTCTACTTAAATAAAAACTTGAATGAGTGGTTGTTTTAATACTGGAAATATTAGATAAATGGGATCAATTGAATAGCTATTATCATGTTTTTAAGATACTTATGAATTACCATACACGTAATTTTTGGAGAAAATCAGTGATACATTTTATTTAAAAATGTTTAATTCATATATTTAAATAGGATTTTCCAACTCTTTGGACTGATTCATCATATGGAGTCATTAGAAGTCAATGACGATCAATGGAGCACAAGATTAGAGGAAGAAAATGTTCCATGAGGTAATGTGCATCAAAACCCAGGATTTTGCCTAACCCAGACTACATCCAGCCCTATGTTGTCTAGATTGGCAAGGGTTTACCGTGCACCAGCTGGATCCTAGTATGGCTTGCGTTGTCACTAAGTGATCAGATAGTAATATCCAGATGACATAACTCATGAGAAAATCTGACACATACTAACTCTGCTCAAGATAGGTTTTGACCTTTGATCCTAAGGCTAGCCAGGGAGCATGTTACCAACCAAATGACTTGCGTACTTAAGTCTACTAGGTACAACCTGATAAGCACAATTTAAAGCGGGTATTTAAAATATCGCCCTGCAATCCAGATTTTAGGTAAGTAAGACAATAGGAGGGTTCATTAAATGAAGAACACAATGTATATTTCCACTGTTCTTCATTTAATGAACATAAACTCCCACAAAGTTGAGCCGGGAACAATTGAATTAGGAGGGTTTACTATCATCAGGGCTGAAATTATTAACAGTAAAAGCCACCATAGTTTCAAATGAATGAAACTGCATTCCTCAACCCTTTCTATCAGAATTTTAAATAGAAATGGAATTGAATTAAATGAAGACCTCAAAGGGAAGGGATGATATTTAAAAAAATACAAAGATTAGACAGGTCACCAAAAATCCACACATTATTAAGGCACTGCATGCATGCATGCATGATATAGGTTCAACCAGGCATCCAAGTCGTTGGATATTTCATATTCTCAACAAAAAGGCAAAATGTGACAACTATTATTTTACCACCTATCGGTTGCTGGTTCAAGGTAACAAGTTTCGTTAAAAGGGTAAATAACCAATGTCTTCTTCATTGTTAATTATTGATGATAGTACACTTCATTCAAGCAAAATTGATACACTTGAGCATGACTGCATCACAATATTAACAAGCTAAATATTTTAAAAGAATTCTTGTGATTTAAACATTAAATTTACACTCAACATCATTCATCTACCCAAGTCATTATTACATGAGTACTTTCACATCTGTATGAATGTAGATAAAAGATTTAATAAAGGGTGCAAAATTATTTTTCACTCCACATTTCTTTAAAAACAATATCAATTAATGAACATATTCATTGCACACATAGCTGCTCCTCGATTCCATGCCAATTTTTTTATAAATAAATAGTCTATGAAAAATAACTAAATGAATAGCATCACACCTCTCAGTCTTGTACAATATGTTTTCCTATCATGCACCTTCTTAATGCTGGAAATAAAGGTTAATCACACACCTCTTTCATTTCATCCTTATCCTTTGAAATATTTTGATTCATTTGATCATTTTCATATTCCACAAAATCATCAAAGAGACTAGGCCAAGCTTCTGTGTCATCATAGCAGCCAAGATCATCTCCCACAGTCTCGGTGAAGTTGAGAAACATGTTCCATGTATCCCTAGGGATACCACGAACATTAGGATGCTTATCTAAAAAGCACAGCCATCGATTTAAGATGGCAGGTTCCCTCTGAGAGAAAACTAGCTGCCAAAGATCAATAGCCATTTCCAAGGGAAGAATCCTCTGACCACTTTCTGTGTCTAAACCAAATCGAAAGGTAAAACGATAAAGATCTTTAAATTTTTCCGCATCTCCTCTCACCTCGGCCACGATTTCAGGTAATTTGTTACGAATTCCTCCAATTGAGTCAACTTTCAAGTTCCTTAAGCCATTCACAAATTCTTCACGCGTAAATTTACACATTTGCTCAGCACTAAGCTTCCAGGCAAAACCAAGTATTTTAAAATCAGCAGGATTAACTCCTAAGTCAGAACACAATTTTTCGATACCCTCTGCACATATGGAATTTTCCTCCACACTATCTTTGTACTGGTCAAATAAGGCATTGATCTTGGACTCTGATGCTTCTCGTGTTCTCTTTCCTCCACTTTCTCCACTATATGTACGACCCAGAGGTGGAATCCTTGGACAAAATAGCCGTTTCTCACTAGCAAATGATATTCCAGTGACCTTACTGTTTCCATTACTCTGGGAATCCACAAACGTCAAGGCATTTTGGTTTTCTTGCGCAATGAAGTCTGATGCCGCATCCATTTCCTCTGCAAAATGTAAAAACCAAGAGTTAATGACTACATTTAAAATACATTGCTGAAACAATTTATTAGCCATGTTTTACTTTAATGACTACAGTTAAGCACTTAAACAACAGTGCATCATAAGCAAAATAACATTAAGATGAAAAAAATTTCCCCACATACCTTGAGGGCAAAATTGTTCGTGCTAACATAAAAAAAAAACAAAAAAGATTTAAAGGCAAAATTAGAATTATTTTATTTGTGAATCTAATTATTAATGGCATATTTAGAGCAATAATAATGGTAAGAAAATATAGCAACAGTTACAGAAACCTATGAAGGCTACACTTACAAAGACAGCCTTTAATATTACATTGAGCATACAGGCAAGCGTAATGAATGAAAATACTATTTTAATGCACACAATTTAACAAAACATGGCTTGAAACATAAGAGCAAATTAATAGTAAATGCAATAGAGGTTACTGAGGGCTCTAATCTTCTTAGATCAGAGACACACCTTAAGTGACTCTGTAGGTTAAGAATTTAAATGAATAGTAGGTTCTACTTCAGTAAATTGTTACAATATATAAATATAGATGCCAAATCAAATAGAAGAAATGGATATCACCAAAAAATTGGCAAAATATCACATGAGAATAATAATTTTTTTACAAATGCCAACCTAAGTTATAACAATGTGAGAGGTAATAGAGTATTCAAATGTGAATTAATAAGTCCCTGATTAGAATCCATGCCATCTTTGGAGCCATTAATTACATAATTATATGCAAGTTGAAATTTCTCCATTTATAATAATTCTAGGCAGAAGACAAACACATGAACTCCACAGTCGATGCATGATTTCTCAATGTGTAAGGTTTAATGAAAGATGAATATCTGCCATCAACAGAATATCATCTAAATAGCAGAATCGGGGATAGAGATTTTGAATTTTTGTAAGGTTCATAAATGTATGAATATCTACAAGCAATTTATTTAAACAATCACGATTAGTAAATGTCAGTCTTTGATGCCCCAGTGGTTAAGATTATATTACACAAATGTGACAATACCAATGCATAAATCATTCAACTTTACTGGAATTTGAACCCAGACCCCTAAATTTCCACCATAATGCTTACCACACTGAATTTTGAAGGGCTTTAAAGCAAGATGATCCTAGTATGTCTTCTGAAACAAGTCACAGTAAGAGGTAAGTAGAGCTGAGATGTTTTAAAATTTAGTAGTACCCTCCCTATTTAAAAAGGTCTATTGGCATGAATGAAAACCAAGGTATCAGTCAGTTTAGAGAAAATTCAGGTGTTGACAATGGCATTCTTGTTTTCCCAATCAAAGTAAAGTTATACTATATGTGGACAAAAATGTTTTGTAAAGTTTCTTCCACTGAACATTGAGACAACATAGAAAAACTAGGAATTACAATAATTTTCTGGCTCAAGCGGCTCTTTTTATTTAAATTTCTTAAAATATTTTAATGAAATGTGTGCACAGTGCCAATTTCAACCTGTAATACAAAAACACTCATTTTTTCATAGTTTATCACCTAGTTGTGTTCATAATTACGAAAACAATCGTGGGAATTATAATCCATTGGACTTTTATAAAAAACCATACTCCCAGTTAAGTCTTTAAAATGTTGTTGTGGTCTTCCATGAATAGGTTTATGAATACTTTTTTGCAAAAAATAAATTATGAAGAAAAGAGAATCATAAGACAAGAACAACAAGTGTTCCATATTCAATTAATAGACTGTGATAATAAAATGTAATTTAATGATTGATTTAAATAAATGTTGTGACAGTAAACCTTTGTAGTACCCACTTATTTTTTACTTAATGCCATTGATTTGTCGAGTTTAAAATTCTGAAATTATCTTTAAATTTTAAGTTTAAATTTTGCCAGCAATAATGCTTAAAGCTAGATGATAAAGAGATGATTAGTAAACTGCAATTACGAGACCAACTACAAAGCAATAGAATGTATTCTATGAAATACTTCACTAATAGGTGGCTAAAAGCTTATTCCCTCCCTCACTACGAAGCTGAAAGCAATGAAGGCTTTCATAGGGTAGGCTGATTAGGATAGTAAGACTGATCAGTATAAATATGCATCTTTTATTCCTTAATCGTTCTCCACTAGTTTTCTCTAATGACAAGTCATTCATTCTCCAAAGGAAAATTGGATATACGAGACATTGAGATAACTAGTATACATCTCTTATACATATCTGTGCTATGTAGGAATCAATTACGGAGTAGTCTTCTTGAAGTTTGACTTGGGCAAGAATATTGGCATCAACTAACATGAAAACAGTCCTTCACTGTCCTTTCAATCTAACTCGAGCTTCTTGGCTTGATCAAGTGCACAAATGATGTATTCTCTTTCTATCCGATTATAAAGCCAATGTCCTCTGGTAAAATAGAAATACTGATCACTAACCCTATTATTTCACGTAGGCAACAGTATTTTAACTTTCCTGGAGTTAGTTTATGAGAAACCATCACTTCATATTTAGAGAACTGAGATTCCTGAAGGTATAACACCACGAAGTTCTTAAGTGTTCACTCGGACTGTTGGCTATCCTGCATATTTAGGTCTCCCACTGAGTGGGCAACGCAATCTTTCCTCAGATACTCTCGGACATAGGGAAGGTTGGATCAAATGTTACGTGAAATAATCATCGCGAACGCGTTTTAAGTTCCGAAGTATTCCTGGGGACAATGAGTCACCAAAGGCGCAAATTTTCGTGTAAGCGAAACAAATTGATATCTTCAAAACACAACATAACACTGCCTTTTTTGTGCATACATTTATCAATGCACCCAAGCCTTTCCCAAATTAGAAAAAAATAAATAAGAGCATTCAAGCTGGCAACTACCTTTTGTCCTTAATCTCAATATACTATGGTACTCCAGACGTCTATAATTTGATTTTTGGGCAGGGCTATGTATAAATAACTTGTTAAAGTTGAATCCTTAAGCTTCATTCAGATCACTCAAAAGGCAAACATAATTTCACAAAAATGGTGTTCCTACCAAACGACTCATTGATTCTATTAATTAAGGAGTCTAGCACCAGAAGGGCTACCCTTTAGATAACACACTAAGTGAGATGCAAATTTTCGTTGCTGGGAAAATCACTGCTCTTCCTGATATGAAAATCAACATGTGCTTGCATGATATCATAATTTACTATTTTTTGTTTCCAACTACACAAGATTTTCAGAGTGGCTTTGGGATTACTATTTTTACATATTAATCAAATTATTAAGAGGTGTACATTTGAAAATTTACTGGCAGGAAATACTTAATCTCACCGTCTTTGTCTTTCTCCATACCACCTTGCGAGGAGGAATCGGACGAAGGTGGTATCTTGATACAAGAGATGCACTTTCCCATTTGGCAACTCTCTCAGGACTGGAGGGTGAGGACGTCTTAACTATCAGCTGGGCAGTCATGAAGGAGCTTTCTTAACAAATCTTACTGTGAAGAAAAACAAACAATGGAGTAATCGTGAAATTTCCTATAACTACAACTAATACTTTTGCTTATATGGCACAGGTAAAATTGACAAATCGCAGGGTCGGTAAATCCTAATTACTACTTCAGTTGCGGAACTATCATTTTAATATTCTTAGAATATCACATTTTGCTAGAAAAAATACGACGGGCATTCTTGCGATTTTTCCCTGCGTAAAATAAACGCATGATAACACGTAGATAATTCATAGATTCCACACATGATTTATAAATAATTTTGGCCTTGGCTCGCAAATAAAAACAAATAAGCTATTATCATCCTTCCTCACCAGTACCGTAGGAAAAACTTCGGAAACTCTGGCTCCCAGCACGTTTCATTCGGCTAAGAAACCGAAAAATTATTTCTTCTTGAATAAAACTCAGCGTTAATACCGTAGGCAATACCTCTATGCCAAGATCCAACTGGTAAATTGAGGAAGTAACATAATATTATTGTCATCATTTTGTCTTGAGATGTTTTCCCTGTCTGAATTGGACAGTTTCACGGAAAAACTTAGCTGCACATAATACGTATTCTTGTCCACTCACATTAGCAACCAAATAATGAATTTATACATTAAAAAAAACTCCTAACTACTCAACCCTCTACTAACTACCCACAATAAAAAAATATTCCAACATGGCCTTCTCGTGACGTCACTTGTCACACATTCTCGTAGTTGCTGCCATCTAATGAAAGTTCCTGACAACACAAACGAAGCGCTTATTCGAGTTGACATTTATGTGATATGAGAATTACTTCACCTTGATTACTCATAGAAAATGTAACAAAAACGTATGTATTTTCCTCTCTAAGGCCTGCAATGCTTAAATAAATGAAATACGAGAATTGTTATGCAATACCTGTGAGAAAAGACGTGACTGTTGGGACTTTGGTATGTTATCGCATTCTATTGCACGAGGTTTACTCATTCTGGAGCTTGCACGCACGATAATTATCCCAAACAATTTCAGCCCTGTAAACAATGTAGCTTGGGATGCTATCATCCACTACTACTAGTTTTAGAAACTACTATCTCAGACCATCATGCTCAAATTATTGAATTTAATGCACACACTTTAACAGATAGAAGTGAGAGAAACGCAGATACAGTATACACACGTATATACTCACAGGAAAATATGAAATTATTTAAATGGGAATTGAAGTGTGTGACTGGGCAGCAGTACTAAATACAAATCTTGTCACAAACAAATTCAAAGAATTTCAATCAATTATTAAGTACCACTGGGATTTTTGTTTCCCTTTGAAAAAGCTAGCCATAAAAAATAAATCTGCAAATAAAGTATATCACTGGATAACGAATGAGGTTCTGACGGCTAGAAATGGGCTTAACTACTTAACTAAGTCTAGTAAAGTGGATGCCAGTCCAAGTACAGGATGCTGCTTGGGAAAGCAAAAAATCACCTTATCAAACAAATTATTTCAAATTCTACCAATCAAACAAAAGCGTTGTGGTCTGTATTAAATAATGAAAAAATAAATACTTCTTAATAACAGTTGATGGAAAATAAATCAGCGATCCTCGAAATATGGCAAACGAATTCAATAATTTCTTCATAGACATCATTGGCAAAACAACAGCACAGAAAAACGTTCTAAATGATGGCATAGAAAAAGTAATGACATTAGTGAATCAATTTACTTAAATCCCACCACAGAAAATGAAGTCAGAAATGTAATCAAGAAACTAAAAAACAAAAAATCCAGTGGGCATGATGGCATATCAAATGATCTAATAAACGTTGTCAAGAATCCTTCTCTTCACCTTGTCAATGAATCGTTTCTAACTGGGCAATTTTCTGAAGAATTAAAGACAACCAAAGTTATTCCACTACATAAAAAGGGAGCCAAAGACCGACTGAATTACAGGTCTTTACAGGCCTATCTCACTAATTTCATGTATTTCAAAAATACTTGAAAAATTGATGGAAGAAAGACTATTAAAATTCCTCAAAAAATATAAAGTTCTTCCTCAGTCACAGCAGGGTTTCACAAAAAATAAAAGTTTAGGTCCTTTACTTTTCCTGGTGTATATGAATGTCATTAAAAAATCCATAATCGCTCCAGAGAATAATAACATGGTGCTCTATGTAGATGACACAAGTCTAATAGCAGGTCTTACGAAATCTGAAATACAGAAATATTAATCCCAATATGGCATCGTCTGCTGGGCGAGCTTAGCACATGGAAACATCAATAGAATGCTCACCCTTCAAAAATGGGCATTAAGGGTTATATTTAAACTAAATGCTAGAAAAACCTTCAGGGAGTACTTCAAATGTCACAAAATCATGACCATTCCCTGGATCTATATGTATAAAGTGATTTTGTATGCCTGCACCAAAACCCCTTCACTGGTCAGAGATAGGAATGTTCACAAGTACAACACCAGGGGTAAGGATAATCTTCATAATGCCCATTTCAGAGTAGCAGCACTACAAAAAACTACAGAAGTTTCAGGAAGACTGCTGTTTAATCGACTTCCTGAAGAGTTAAAACGAATACTCCCTCAAGAAAATAAATTTTAAAAAATGTTGAAAGATTTCTTTTTAAATAATGCTTTTTATAGCGTCCAAGAGTGCATAGAAAGAGCCAATGTTGGGAATTCTGTTTATTAAATCTTTATTTCTGATATATTTCATGTGCATTATTATTCCTATGAATTTGTATACATGTTAATGCCCCTATAAATGTAATTGAATCTTAACTAAGCCCATACAGTTATGTATTGTTCTATGGCGAATAAGTCTATCTATCTATCTACTCATATCTACTAATAACTGAGTATCCCTTTGTTTGTTTAAACCCGAAAGATCTGTCACCTAATGCCACATGTTTTCCAAGAATTTTCTGTGGATTAGATGTTTTGCCAGATTGCTTTTGAGTATCTACTTGCAACAGCCCAATTGGTTTCTTTTTGTGTCAGGTGTGCATGCTTCAAAACAGTCATGGAGGAGAGTTTCATCTAATAAATTATGAGGAGCTCTGACTCACATTTTAGTCCAAGCTAATATTAATTAAATACCCTGGGAGAGAATAAAATAAAAACTGTAGTTTAAACCCCAGAATGACAGGTCAATTTACAAATCTGTTCTTCTCTTTTATAGACCCATCTTAAGAAAGTAAAATTTTATCACAATTCACAAGTTTTCATTTCATAAGATAGGTGGTGCACAATTACATTTATGTGTAATCTTAAAGGATTTAAAAAATACTTTTTAAGAAATCATTGAAAGTAGAGTTGAAACATTCAATACCTATTCTTAACACTCCTTAAGTTTATGGTGTTTAATATATTTTACACATTAAACAAAACCCTCATCTACACCCTATCTCATCATCAATTCACTCTGGCCAAAGGCCAAAAAGCACATTAACTAGGGCTGCTCAGTTGGCAGAATGAAGTTAAACAATGCAACTGAAATTTGGTTGTGCAGCGACACACTGTACCCTATAAAAAGCATTTTGAGCTGGATTTTCAAACTAGGAAATTTTAAATGTATTCTGGCTCATTCCTTACTTTTTCATCATCCCAATACATCACTGTACTATTCTGATAACATCCACATGGATTTATCCATGGCATGGATGAATCAAGATTATTTATATAACTTAATAAGCCAATTGAAAATAATACACTAATTACAAAATCAAGTTGAACCATGCGTCTTCATTTTGGAGGAGTTAAGTGTCTTGCATGCGTGGTGTTGGTGGTATCAGTAGGCAAGATGAAAAAAATTATCCTGCTTCAAAAACTACTCCAAGACCCTCCTCTTTCATGTTGACCTAGCCTTCTCTTATCCTTTTCAAACTCTTGAAGAAAATCATATACAGGTGGCTTCAGTCCATCCCCAATCAAGACATCATATGGTGGGAAGAGATTAAATTTCATCAGAAAACATTTACCATATTGTCTGGCTCACTGAAGACATAATCCAGACCCTCAAAAATGTCCTCTGCATTGAAGTCTCCTTTCTTGACCTTCAACAAACCTTCGATAAAATGTCCACAGTTACCTGCTGCATCAAATAAAACTTCTCCCTCATTTCTATCCTTTATCTCAAATGTCTCCTTCTTCACAAGAGTGAGCAAAACCATTCTACACCCCTCATGCCATCCTCTCCAACATCACCCAAGGAGCTCTATTATTTCCTCTCCTGTTCAACTTTGATAAAAATGACCTCCCTTCAAACTCTAGACCCAAACTCATGGTGTATGGTAATGACACCACTATCTCCACCCAATCGATTCATCATTACAAAGCCATGGGCTATCTTCGTGAAAATCTCAATGAGATAACAAACTGGATTGACCTCTAGAAAATATTGATCAATCGCACAAAATAAAACATAATATTACTCTTCCCACACCCATTTTGGAGCTCAACCATTCTATATGAATTAATACCACATATATTGGACATAGGAAGAGTTTCTCAAGATACCTTTGAAGAGGCTAAACTTCAATACTATCTTTGGCAAAGGTTGAGGACTGTAGATCCCTTTTTAGTATGCATTCTAAATCCAGCAATACCACTCACAATTTCCCTCCTATACTTCTCCATGCAATTATATATGATTTACACACCTGGACTCACCACCAAATCCAAAATAGATTAACCTGATGTCAGTTCCACATCCTCCGTCAAATAACCAATTTCTTCATCTGAAACCTAGAAATTCCACTGCAACCTCACAATTCTCCTACTTCTCTCTCAAATTTTACACAGAGCCACATAAATATCAAGCGATACATATCTTATAGGACACCAACTTCGCCAGGAATGAGACCCAACAGCACAGGAGCCCATAGAGAGAAGACAAGCGAGTGGGGCCCTTTGAATTAGCCTTTCTTCCTCCTCACCTACTTTTTCCTTAATTCACTGTATACTGGAATACCATAATAATTTCTAAGAGCAGAAACAATTGAAAACCTATCCCTGATATCAAATAGAAAATTATAACATTTATTTGTACTAACAATAACATACTTCCAAGTTATAAGTCTGGAAATCAATTACTGACTGGTATTCCCCAGCTTGGATTGATACTACTGATTGAAATTCCCAATAGTTGCAATAACAGGGAAAAAATATGGTGGAAGTAAAAAATCATTGAACTAAAACAGAAATGAATCAATAAAGGAAGATTAAATTCTGCTATGTGAAGCAACTCAAAATTCACAATTTAAATGAGGGGTACTAATACCTTGTAAACTATCACCACAGCAAATGTCCATTAAATGATCAGTAATGAACATTTAACAATGGACATTTTCCAAAAAAGCACCAGATGCTAAAGCAAATATTAAAAAATATTCATTCATCCAGTTACGTCAGTCAGCATAATACCAATTATTAATACATAAATACAAAACCCAGGAGAGTTAGGATGTTGCCGACCCCGGTGGCGGTGGGGTAACGTCCTCGTCTGCCATTCCAAGGGTCGCGGGTTCGATTCCCACCTGGGTGAGTTTCCCTCCATCTAGGGCTTGGGTGTTTGTAAATGTGACCATTGTTATCGTTGTTAATAGTTCGATGTAAAGGCCAAAATGTGCTGTTATCGGACTAATACTGAATAAATAAATAAATGTACAGATGATGCTTGAAATGCTGCATTCTGCAACTGAGTCTGATTTTTAATTAAATGTCTCAGTTGCAATATGGAGTTACATATCATTTTTGTGAATGGTGTCTCCTGAAACAATTGATATATGGAGACAATCTGGCAGGCACGGATAATACAAAGGGACTGATTTGGCCATGGGTATGTTTGTTTAAATTTTGGAAAAAGTAATGACTACCAGTAAAAGAACCAGTTGTCCAAAAATTAGGGCCAGCAAGAGAATCATTGGCCTTAGTCCAAAAAAAGAATGGTTGACTCCATGAATAAATTACGAATAAAAGCTGTCTGCCAAAGAAGTCACAAAAAAAGTGAGGGTGGAATACAAGACCCCTGACTGGATGCTCAAATAAACATTATATATTGCCATAAATGGGCTGGCTCTAGAGCTCAGGGCCAGCTTTCCAAAAATGTACTGACATTCAGTTCATGGATATAATAAGCTTGTGACATGGAATGAGAATATGTATTAAGTATACATATAAGCATTCTTTTCAGTCACTTATTTCACTGTGAAGGAATCCTGTAAAGGGGACATCAATCAAGTCATCAATTCGTCAAAAGTCATCAATGAATCTTACATGGGAGTGTTACTCAGCATCCTTTTTTAGGCATTCACAAATTATTCAATGAATGCCTAGCCATCAACTTATGCAGAGATAGGAAGCTCACAATAAATGCCCATAATTATTTGAGAGGGTAGTAGAATAAATCGAGGAAATATATAACCTTCTCTAAAGCTAAACAATCGATGTACATACATATGCCATGATGGAATAAAATGGTTTCAGCATATATACACAAGGGTGGTCTGAAAAGTTTCCAGCCTAACAAAGATACAAGACATTTTTTCTGAAATTTTTGAGGTCAGAAACTTTTCAGACCACCCTCGTATATATCAATAGCACAGGAACTGCTTACTGTAGCAATATGTGCCAAGCTGCTCAGATTTGCTGATTAATATAACATAATTTATAAAAAATATATCCAAATTGACAGGTGAATTTCAATGTTATATTTAAGCAGATGTGCCTTGGCATCTTGCCACAATGTGCCCCACATCACAATGTTAAGATATGAGAATTGTTAATCCTATGATCTGGGCTCTTTAAAAGCAAATTATACTGAACCCAACGTTTAAAAAGTAACACAATTCGAATAAAGAAATACTGATATAAAGTAAGAGGGAACTATGATCTTTGAAAAAGTTCAAATGCTAATAAATATTGTCCCATTCAGAGGTAAACAAGTTATTCAATGAATAGTTCAGCAGCATTTGAACAATTTGAGGAGACAAGGTAACTAGCATAAATGAAGGATTGTCATCAGAAGCTAGATGTTTACAATCGTGGAAGGCCTGAGAGAGATGCCAATGAAGAATATACAGTAAATAAAGGTGAAAGAAGGACAGAGGGGGCATTAGCATATCGGGGAGTTGCATAAAACAAATCAGGAATGACCATTTTAGATCTGATGACAACATTCCATAGTCACGATATATTCACATTTACAGAATTAAAATTCACACAATTAGGTATTCATAAAATCATTGCTGCACAAAGCGTCATTATTACTACAGCGAAGTTGGGCCTACGTAGGTACTGTCAGGAATTATTTTCTCTGACTCCATATGAATTGTCACATTGACTGAACACAGCAGGTGAGCAACATGCTTATAATCATTATATTGGATAGTGTGAATAAATTTGCCCCAGCCAGCAGATCATACTGAAAACATTGTTAGCGCAGATACATTGGCCATTTGGCGTTGACCACAAAGGCTTTTCTTTATTACACCCGGAACTATCTGGGGGCACCAAAGGTCCAGGTACTGACAGGTGCCAAGAAAGTAATTCAACAGTTTATTCACATAGTTGCAGTTTATTACAGTAGTTCAACAGTTTCCCTGCTTCTCGCACTATGATAGTTCTTCAATTGAAATATACTTCGAATCTTTTGACGCAAGATTCCTTAAAAACAGAAAAAATTGTCACGGCTGATAGCAAATACATACGGATAGTCCTTCAACACCCCTAATTCAAATGTTTCAATTGCTAACACTACTATGGAAATACTTTTAATCCTTAAAAATAAAAATTTAATGAACTATTAACATATTTGGTGGTACACTTATACACCTGTGGCAAAAAAAGCCATTCTAAAACATTAAATCAATTTCAAAGAAGTTGCTTCTTTTTCTCTTCTTCTAAGAGTTGCAAGAGCCTTTTATCGTCTTTCTCTTTCATTTGTCTAATACATTCTTGTATCTCTTCACGATGCATTTTACTTTCTGGAGGATATAATTCCCTTCTCACGCTAGTCACCCAGTCTTCAAAAAGTTCAGCTTGGTTAAACAAGTGGAATAAGGTTACTGGGAAGGCCATGTAAATGGCCATTTTTGTTATTTCCATTTTCCATCCTCCCATTGCTTTGTTCGAAAAACTTGTTGGATACTTTAAGTAACTTCGTAGGAACCACGGCATCAACCGGCTACGTTGAGGAAAGACACCTATTGTAAGAGATCAAAAACATTAGACCTTTATCTTTACTACTAAATTCACGTTTGATTACATATCCTTTGATTCACGTTTGAATACATAACTTATTAATCGCTTGTTTTACTGAGGTGGGAGTAATAAGAAAAAAAGGGAGTGGAATTTTGTCAGTTAAGATGCAAGCTACCTTATGAGAGTGAGAATGAATTTATTCACAGTATTGGTTCCTTTCCAAAGACAATTGCAAAAGGGGAGAAAAATAACAATTACTTTATGACAACACCGCACACATTACAAGTAAATAGCAAAATTTCATCGTTTTTACCGCCTAAAGGATTTTAAGATTCTAACTGCCGTGTATTAACCATAACACAACAACTTTTTCCTTCCCACAAAATAACGAACAACTGAATTACGAATAATTTTGGGAGTGCACTTCAGTACAACCTTATAACATTCTCGCGATCAAGCCACGCTGACAAATGACATTCGAAAGCACTTGTCATCGTTGATATGACAGTAGTGTTAAACTACTAAAGTATTAAAAACCTATCCAATTCATAATCACAGGAAATAAACCAAAGAAAAAATAATCCAAAGATATATTACCCGTCTTGATAGATATAAGTATACCAAGCCTAAATCTATTATTAAATCTGAAAAACTTCAGCGTAAAATTGTAATTGGAAATGTTGGTACAAGAATTTTTTTGCCATGGACCCTGACTTGCATGAAACCATTGCACACGACGATAGACTATCGTTTATCTTTGTTCCCATGTAGTTAGGAGTTGATAAGCGAAGAGGGAATTCGAGTACGATTACTTATAGTATGAGTTTTTCCCGAAATAATCAAGCCAAACTCGATTTGGAGTTACAGCAAGCTGTTGAAGCTGCAACACAAAACTTTCGATTTCAGGTGAAACGTAGATATTTGAATTTTATTATTTGCGTATGGATTTCAGAGTGGCAGTAGGATTTT
Organism: Hetaerina americana; assembly: GCF_022747635.1. Classification (NCBI taxonomy): domain Eukaryota; kingdom Metazoa; phylum Arthropoda; class Insecta; order Odonata; family Calopterygidae; genus Hetaerina; species Hetaerina americana. Next base: position 100,070,246 of record NW_027286874.1, on the reverse strand, counting down.
TTAAGGAGAAAACTTGCCTATTATGATTAAGCATGTAATTGAGTTTCATGAGATGTACTAAAATTCCTAGATTACAATTCAAAACTTTCAAAAACAATTATTTTTATCATTTCAAAGCTTGACTGTTATTTCTGGGCGATACCACAAATATTATTTACCTTATATGTAGGGTAAATGGTTGATTCCATAGAAAGAATAACTTGAGCATTATTTCTATGAAGTGAACGCACATACGTGATTCCTTTGCGTTGGCAGTAATTAATGTTTTCTTTGTGAATTATCTAAAATACTTTTCTAGAATTTAGTACATGTGCTGACTGACAGATGCTGGGATATTTGCCTTACTGGAAAGCCTTCTACTCGTCTTGATTCCCGAGAAGAAAACTGTTTGGGTAATTGTGTCGAGCGCTTTATTGACACTGCTAATTTTATAGAGAATCGCCCACTTAAAGGGCGATTTTCGTCATCAGAGACTTTTGAAGACAATTGAATTGGTAAGCAAATTTTCTATTCCAATAAAAAGTTGAGAAAATAAGTTCGAACATGTTAAATTAGCATTTTAATTTCCATTTAAGTTAAATTTGTCCCTAAAGTCTCTATTCATCTATTGGTGGTGACCAAAAAAGTTAATTTAAAGTAATGGCATTTATTTAGGTAGTGCACCGTAATTGACCATATAGGCTCCTGCATAAAAAATGTGGCTATTATACAGACGTTGAAATTGTTATATCTATTCGCCTTAATTTGAAGAAGTAAGTAAAATATTTGGCAGGGTACGGTTTTTAGCGATGAAAAGTTCAATTATAACCTGAATTTCATTCACCGATTTGATATTGACTCGATAGTAATTTTAAGGTCCCGATTTCCAACGGCGCTTTCTGTCAAAACTTAACAAAATGGTTAGAGCCTCCTCTCCTTAGTTATTTCTAAAAGTTTTTGGGGACAGCGGAGAGGGGAAAAGCAAGGGTTACTATGGTGTATGGAGGGGGGGATCTAACATCTCGTCATATCCATGGAACACAACTGCGCCATTAATGCCCATTTAAATTTAGTCTCACTTTCTCACGATATATTTTTTGCGTATACATAAATGTGTGAATTCATACTCCTGGAAAAGTAGAGTGCAATCGAATTTAATTCTGGCTGAGGTAATTGTTAAGATACATAGACGAAATTGATGTTTTCAAGTATGCATTTGAATACTTTTTCTTCCCACAATTAGGGAGTGAGCTTAACATAACAATGTTTAAGCAGTACAATACATTTTCATAACTAGACACCGTTTGCCAATACTGTTATTAAAGCTTCATTGTTCCATAAGATTGCATTATATAAGTTCCGCATGAACGTGTAAAAGAATATTATGGATAGACTCATTCCCCTTTTATGTATAAAAGAGTCTTCAGGGTGAAAGTGGGCTGAGTTTGGCGCACCTGCCCCCTTTACTCTCAAATTTGAAGTGAGCTTGTATTGTTGCCTATAATCATCACCATGCTTAAAGGAAATCCAAACTACTGACCAAGAGCCTTTAGTAGAGGAGCATGCCAGCTTTCTAAAGATTTTAGCATCATTGTGACATTAACTACACATCTCCCCGTGAATCCTAATATTTCCACTAAGTTAAGTTGAATACAGCTAGCATTATTGTTAACTCTACTGTTGCTGTAAGTGAAATGAGCATGTTTCATTATGCAAGTGCTGCCACTGATGAAATAATAACTACAGTTATCAACCTTAAGGTTGGATTGATGGGTGAGGGTGGAGCTCACCCTGTCAGATGGCCCAATGGTGTGTGAAGTTCAAAGATTGGAAAGGTAGAGGGCCACTTCCTTTCCTGGTACCACCTTTGTTTTCCTCGGAAGTTCTGGTACCTAAAAAATCACATAGCTTGGGTGAAGTTGTGGGTGGGTGTCCAGAGGCATCTTTTGGAATCAAACTGGAGGCCCTCAAGTCAGTAATCCAATGTTCTACCCACTGGACTAGCACATCCCTTTATTTTAATACATATTTGTGCTTGTAAAGATTTATTTTTAAATTCTTCAAAAGATGAAAAATACAGGTAATAAATTGAGAAGTCTGTGCTGTGAAGGCTTTGAACAGAACTTAGTTGACAATGCTGAAAAAAATGCTGATCAGCTGAGTTGACATCAGTTGGCCAGGAAGAGGAGGGCACTTGCAGATAAACTGATTAAATAAAATAGAGTTTACTAGTAAACCACACAAAAAAGGAGATCCTTATTTTTAGTGATGAACTTGGTATGCCTCAGTTATTTCATTGGCTCTATGTTTCATTTGTTTGTTTATCTTCAACGGTCATGAGGGGACAAGATCCCTCCTGAGGCTTGGATGGAAATATGAGTCAGCACTGCTTCCACTTCTTGCCCAGAGGCATCCTCAGAAATTGAACCAGGCCCTCCAGTCGGTAGCATAGCATTCCACAGACTAAACTTCCACCTTACACATTGAAGCAATACTGGAGTTCAATGAATGAAATTTATACTACATTAAATTGAACTTTAAGCTAACGACAAAATTAAAGTTTTGCAAACTAAATCATCTGAATAAAATATTTGCGATTACTCTTTCTTGAACAGCCCTTGTAGCATAGCTGATTAAATAAACAATCATTTCTTTCTGTGTCTGGAAAAAATATTTCTATATTACCTAATTTTTTTTATGTTTTCAGTATGTTTTAGCCACCATGTTTTCAAGAATTCAAAACTTTATATCCCGTCACCGCCGGAAATTCTTTGGAGTAGCTGTGACTGGAGCAATAATATGGGGTGGTTGGAGTTATGTGAATTGGAGAATGCAGCGCTCAGAAGAGGAATATGTGCGTGAAGTTTTAAAGAAAGCAAAGCGGCATATGCATCACAAGTCATCGGCACAAGCTGCTGAGAAACAGGTGACAGCATTAGTTCCTGTAGCAGCCAAAGCAACAAATGATGCATTGGATACTAATGGCATTGTAAGCCAATTGAAAACTGGCTCTAAAGTATCTCCAAAAGATGGCAGGTTTGTAGTCTCATTTTGTGAGATTTTTTTCTTTATACTGACATGTATCAGTGTGATTTCAGAGCATTTTTAAGGAAATTTTACCGATATAATGAATTTTGAAATGAGTGCTTTTATTAGTTATGCCATTGTTCTGTCTGTATTATCCCAAATGTGACCTTCTTCCATCTTTATTTATTTCAATATAAGACAGCCCCCCAATATGTTGTAAATCTATGAACTTGAAAAGAAGTTATAATTATATTCAAATTAATACATTATTTTATTTGTTAATGAGCTCTATGCTTTGATTATTTGTTCCTTTTATTGTAGTGTGCAGTATTCTAAGGGTGATAAAGAGACACAATTGCCATTAACTGCTGAAGAAAGAATAGCAAAATGGGATGAATTGAAACGAGTATCTATTGCTAGAGCTGTTGCATATGCTTATATTCCTTCGATCCTTATTGTTTTCATCAGGCTGCAATTAGGTGTCTTGGGTGGTTATGTATTTAAATGTTGTGGAGGGTAAGTCGCTTAAGGTTATTGTTAGTTATGATGTAAAATAACTTTTCACTGTTTACAGAATGGTAAAGAATGACTTCATAATTCAATTACATGAAGCATGATTTAAACACTAATGCCATTTTTTGTTCCCAAGTTTCCTTCTATTTTTGCAAAGTTATCCTTGTGATCTATGAGCATTTATTTTAAATTTCACTTAAATAAGTGCAAGGTTTTCCTAGAAAAGGCAAGTCCATGCCAAGGTAGCATTAATTTTGTGGAAAAGCTGAATATTAGCTCATTTCTTTGCATTAGGTTTGCTATTTGAATCAAGCCATAATATCCATTTCAGTTTTGATTATCAGATGAAGATACATGTTGATACTATGTATCAGATTAAGATAATTGTATCTGTTTTTGGCATGTAGAATCATTGTCATAATAAAATGTAGAGAGGAGAATTACAGCTTTGTGGTGGAATTCATGAACATAACAATTATGGAGCTTCTAAAAGCATGTTTCATAATGATATTTCATATGCTGAAGCATCATAGCTGAACAAAACCAGATTCACAGTCAATAACGTCCAATTTTTGTATCGCAAAAGGCTGTCTCAGAAAATGATGGTTGTTCAAATGTCACATTCATATTCTCTTCAAAGGTAGAAGAAGATTTGTAACTGTGATTGAATTACAATAGATCAGAGTCACAACGTGGCTTTTGTGTAAACACATTGAATGAGAATCCTGATAGTAATCAGTCTTTAGAAAAATATTAATTAGGGAGAGAGAGATAGATGATATAAATATAAAAAAACCATAAACACAGTAATCAACCCGAAGGTCGGCCCCCATACCCTGATGTGTGAATTTTTACACACCCTATAGGGCTTAGTACTGGGTGATCTCTACCATCACCTACTAAACCGACCTTTGATATAAATATAATAAACTAAAATTAAAAGATATTACAGGCAATAAATAGTTATAAACTTTTGTATCAACATAATAATCCCTGAAAAATGGCACATTAAGGTGACATTAATTGTAAATATGATTAGAATGTACAATACTTCCGGCATCCCATTGCTAACATATCCGCCTAGCATGACCTACAATCACAAAGATGTTTCTTCTTATAATGAACAATATTACTCAAATTTTTAAATAATAATTTCACTGTCATCTAGCATTAGGAATATTTAGGACAAAAATGTAAAAACTTAAGGTAATGACTGAACAGAAATAGGCAAAATAGGACTAAGTAAAATCTGACTTTCTTGGTAATCAATTTAGTTTTGTATAGCTTGTTTAAAGTGTCATATGATAAAAACTATCAAATATGTCAAATGAAAAATTTGACCTCAGAGGAAACATACTGAATTGTCATTCCTTATATTATATAAGTACAATGAAGAAACTACGCAAAAATGCCAATTATATGGAAAGAATATAAAACCCAAAGCCGTACACTTAAGGGCACTTATAGGGGGAATAAAGAAGGGGGTTTACAGGGAGTGAGAAAGTTATAGCAATCACTCAATCACTCCGGTATATGTAGACACATTGACCGTCGTGAATCGCAAACACACAACATTGTGACCTTTCTTACATCGGGCAAACTCGCAGAAATATTCGCACACGCTTTAAAGAACACGCTGCATGTTACAGACTGGGAAATTTCAACAAATCATCTGTCGCCCAACACATACACGAAAACTCACACAACATCACAATTGAAGACCTACAGCTATTGAAACATGTGCCTAATCACCTACTCGACCATTACGAAAGTCTGTACATTAACAAAACAAAAGAAAAACTCATGAACAGTGACAAAGGCCCAATATCGTCATCCTTGTTTTCAATCTCCCTTCCTGAATCATGACCGTCCCTTCCCCAACGGTCAAACGACCATTCCCCCCCCCCTTCGGCCTTCAAATTTCCCAAGAATTGAACCTTCTCCTGTTGGCCCCTCGCCCACCCACCCGTGCTTCCCCCCCCCCCATAACCTTCCCCTGTCCATTACCATCCCCCCCCCCTCCCCTACTTAACTGTTACTTATATATTTTGGCTCCGACTAATTTCATCATTCTTCTCTGAAGAGGCCTGCTTAGCAGGCGAAACACCTGGTGTCAGGTTTTTCGGCACTATTTCCCCACCAGCACTGTGCTTACAGTGTCTTCCTAGTTTGAATGACGGGTCACTGGCGTCGGGCTTCCCGCCCCGTAAACCCTGAGTGTGTGTGTGGTTGCGACTTATGAAGGTCAATTTGTTGTGCAAATACCTGATCAAGGGAGTAATTGTTAGAACTATTTATTTTATATTTCATTTGTTTGAGTGACGGGTCACTGGCGTCGGGCTTCCCACCCCGTAAACCCTGAGTGTTGTGTGTTTGCGATTCACGACGGTCAATGTGTCTACATATACCGGAGTGATTGAGTGATTGCTATAACTTTCTCACTCCCTGTAAACCCCCTTCTTTATTCCCCCTATGAGTGCCCTTAAGTGTACGGCTTTGGGTTTTATATTCTTTCCATTCACTCGGCCGTAGTACGTTCTTTATCTATTTATTGCCAATTATATATTTAGATGTTCGCTGTGATCTTATGAGTTTTTGAGGTCCTAGGTTTTGATGGGTTCATTGTATTGGGTATTTGGACATATTTATTAATTACATGAATCAAATTAATACATTGTTATTTTATTTACCTAAAGGATGAGATTCTTAATGCTTTCTAACAATTTTCAATGCAGAGACAACATAGCCGCATTCCTGGAAGGAAGTGATGAAAAGCAGTCAAAGGAAGAAAATCAAGAGAATATGCCATTTGAGATACAAGAAGCTTACTTATCACTTACTCAATTCTTTCTAGAAGGACAATCAAATTCCATTGAGGAGAAGCAAGTTAACCCCTTCCATAAATCTAAAGACAAGTTTTTTGTTCTTGGTGATCCCTATTGGGGTAATCACATGAATAACAGAGCAGAGGGAAAGAGCAAGTTGAATCTTGGTCAGCCATTGGCTGGTGAAAATTCAATGGATTATAGAAGCCAATCATTCAATGATAATGGACAAAAACACAATGGTTTAGTGACTCCTTCAAAATTGCCAATGGCAGTGCAGCATCAAAAGCTAAATGGCAATGTAAAGGAAAGTGATAGTTTGAGTGAAGAATCATCCTCTGATCTTGAAAAACCTCAACTACCAGAAGGTTCCATGAGTAATAAGAGTGAATCAAGTGAAGGTTATGTGGAATCTAGTTCAGACAAGAAATTATTGGTAAATTATACAAGTAAATTTAAAGTGAGAAATGTGGATGAGGAAGAAGCTGTTGAGTGTTCTCTAAGGAAAATGGTCAATTCAAGTCCCGTTACAAATTCTAATATGAAGGGTATAAATATGGTCAATGGTGTATCTAATAGTTTTGATTCCATAGATAGTAGTGCCCAAACCCGTGATATCCCACCTCATAGCATTTCTGCTGAAGAATCTGATGGCCTAAAGGATACCAGTAGTAGAGAGACTGCTGAAGAAGATTCAGGAAGGTGCTCGGGAACTGATGATATATCTGAAGATGAAGTTGTAGAAGCAACAAGAACTAAAAGTGGTATAGAAGTTCTGTGCTCACTTTTGGAAAAGAAAGTTGGGGCAGTGGTAGATAATATATCCCTAAAAACACCCTTAACATTAGCTGAAACTGAGACGCTCTTTTGGGGAATTTTGACCTCCATTCGATCAAATCCTGCTGAAGATCCTGCTTTCAATCTTCCAAAATATCTCCTACCATCTCCTGAAAAAATAAAGGGTAAATATCATGAATAATCAGAATTATTTTAATGTAATCACATGATACGCAGATGAATAGTTAAGCATTAATCATTCCTTGTTCTATGTAATTTTTCAGAAACTGTGCAAGATATTGAATCTCATCTCAGCAAAAAAGCTGCCACCATTTTCAATGAAATGGTCTCTGAGACATCTGACCTTTTGGAAACAAAAGAAGTTGTCGAATTGGTCCAATCTTGTGTTAGTGCTGGCTTAGGACATATAATGGACAGACTAGCAAATCATTTTCCTGCAGATTTACACTTTGACATACCACTGAATGCATCCACTAATGTGAAAAGGGAATTCCAAGAGGAACCAACCATTCCACTGGCCAAACTAATACCCATTGTCAGCAAGGTAGCCTTTGAAGAGGGCACTCCATGGGTTCGACAATTATTGGAAATGGGCAACTTGAAAGATTTTGGTGCAAATGTATATGAAGCTTTTACTCGCTGAATATTAAGTGTAGACTTTCATTAGACTAATGAATAAAAGCAATTTATCATGTTGGTGACATGATGAGTCCCTCACAACGTACCTGAGTTTCCTGTTAAAGAAGGGGTAAAGGGACATTTTATTGGCATAATGTAACAAATGAGACTAGCCAATTGCCTAATGTGTACAGGCCTTGAAGTTGCCTGTATCCAAGGAATTTTTATCTCATTCTATGGGAAACTTGATAATTACTTTTGATGAATTTGTAGTCTTTTGTTGGTTTTAAGGAATGTCTACAACAAAACTGAAAAGCTGCCTAAAATGTGTTATGAATTTTAAAAATTAAGTTGACTTTTCATTCATATATGTAGTTCATTACTATTTCATGAAGATTTGTGGCTATGAGCTTTCACTGTGCATGGACTTTAAAGAAAAACTCTGTAATTGTCAAAAATACAATTCTATTAGTAATTAGATTATCATTTTCATGGTTTGATCATAAAGAAACTGTAACAGCTACTTGTTTTGGTTAATGTTTTTTATGATTATAAATATGAAAGGGATAATTCAATTTTTCTTTTGCAACATTCACATGAATAAATTCTTATACAATGTATCTATAACTGGGAAAAGACATTAATATGTTATTAATTTTTTATTTATTGAAAATTTATTTGACTTACATTATAAAGTAAAACTGGCGAGGCTAATGTAAAGTTCCAGTGCTAGACACCTCATTCCAAGTCCTCGGCAATCTGTAACAACTAAAAATGGGCAATCTTTTATGTTGGGGTTAAATGCATTAATATCTGTGGTCAGTTTCATAAAATGAGTTAAAAGAAGTGTTTGTAGTTTCTTCATTCAGTAACGTAAACTCTCCGCCAAAGCTTACCTAAATTTGATGGAATATCCTATTCAATATTCTTTCTTACCTTGTAGATTGCTTTATTGAGTTTTAATTTGATATTTAGCTTTGTAATATGGGACCCAGGTATGCAAAAGCCCCAATTTCTTGAGTAAAAGTTTCCATTTTAAGGGGGATTGATATTTTCATCTAAGTATTATTCATTCTTCTACAATGGCTTCCTCTATCACGTTGTTTCTCATCAGATGAAACAGCTGGGGTTATCTAAAGTTGTCTATTCTTATCTCGGGTATCATAATTAAAAATTTGGTTAATATTCAATTATGAGCCTCATTTTATGTTTTGAAGGAAAGTATCCTTCCTGCCATATTTATATACAGAAAATGTACTGCTAGTGTATTTGGCTAATAAATTGGATGGGAGATATGGAACAATTTTCATTTTCTATCCTTCTGCATCTTTGGGAAATCATGTAAATTGAAAGAACTCCATTGGGGGATTAAAATTAGCTGTTAATCAACTTAAGCAGCATATTATTAAATGTATTTGAGATTACCATAGTTCCACTAAAAGGCTTTGGTATTTTACAGTTAGATGCCTTGGATTCTTTTAGTGCATCCCTAAGGAAATTTATAAAGTTAATCATACAGGTAATGATCACTTTATGCTGAATATGTTCTGAGGATAATGGTGTGCTTTGACGATGGTGAATATCAATTGCCATTTTCTGGAAGTATTACTGTGGAGGCCACTACATTTGAGGAATGTGAGATTTATTCCCATGAAATTACTAGGGTAATCCAAAGAGTAACCTCAGTTTTCGTGTAGCGTGAGAACTAGTGGAGAGAGCCGAATGGTCGCTGTATTGACACACACAGTAGGTAAGTACGCCTCAAACTGCAGTAGCTGGAAGGTCACGCCGCTTGTAGTTTGTTTGCAATAGCAAGTCAAAATGAAGATTAAAATTGAAATTCCCGCCAAATTCGAAGTTCATTCCTTGATAAGGTTTTTACTGATAAAAAAACTTCAAAACTACTGAAATTCATCGGAAAATTATTGCTCTGCACGGGCCATATGTGATGAGTGACAAGAGTCCTGCGTCAGTGTTGTCGTTTGCTTAAGAGTGAATCCAAATCTCCATGATGGCCTGTGGTGAACAATGAACTGCACCTGAAAATTGATGAAAAAGTTCCTGAAAATTGTTTTGCGATAACTGAAATCTTTGAAAAGTTTTCCTCAGATTATGAGGACTGTTGCATGGAAACACAACTGAAAAGTTAGGCCATCACGTATCTGGTATAACGGAGGTCACTTTCTGGACAGACTATTTGGTGGGAATTTCAATTGTGTTGTTCATTTTGACTCGCTATTGTAAACAAACAACAAGCTGCGCAACCTTCCAACCACTGCAGCTCGAGGCGTACTGACCTAGTGTGTGTGTCCATACAGCAACCATTTGGCCCCCTTCATTAGTTCCCACGCTACACGAAAACTGAGGTTACTCTCTGGATTACCCTCATATTTTAAACTTCCGTCTCATTTTTCAGAATGTGATCTATGTTAAATGCTATAGTTAACTTTTTCCTGTGTATAATTTTCTACACTGTTCACTGAACATTGAAGTAGAAGGGCAATGAATTAGTGCAGGCTTGAGCAATGCACTTTTTGGGTGATATTTTAGATGCAAATGGGCAATGGTAAGGATAAAAATTGTACTAGAAAAGAAGCATTTACCTGGAGGGGTGAACATGCTCAGGAATGGAGTAAAGAAAATCATTGGTAAATATGGATTTTTAGGTTTGCTAATTTCAAAAACTTTGTCTCTGAGGAAAGATGTGTGAATATTGGTGGCTTTTGAGATTTGAGCATTGAGAAGAATACACAATATACTGTAGAGGAATGAAAGCACTGAAGTGTTACAGCTGTGGAAGAAAGAAAGTAGCTGTGGGAAGGCTGAAGAAGTGATAAAGGAGTACTGAGAGATAAAAAAAAGTGTTGGAATGGTATACTCTTTCTGTTGCAGGGGAGAGAATCCCCTTACAGCCTGTTCTTGCTTTCCGCTTGAACAGTAATTTCTTTATTGGCATAAGGTATTTTATGCTACAGATTGCTTAGGGGATACCTGCAAAATGCTCAATTCCTCTTTTAGTTCTTAAATTAGCTAGACTTGCATTATGAGGGTAAAAAGAAACTTAACACTTCCACAATAAAGATTTAATATTTCACAAACCATGGTTTCGATGCTGCGCATCATCAGCAGGTAACATACATAAACATTTTTTCAACTTATATAGTCTGGGTATAGAGGGGAGTAAAGGAGAGGAGAGGGGGTAAGTTGAGTTTAGGTGCAGCAGCCTATTAGTGGTCTAGGGGAGGGGGAGGGTATGTATTGTAAGGTTACTGGCTCAAATTTGTGAATGTTTATATTAATTAAATGGTCATTAAATGAAGAACACAATGTAACACCACCGTTCTTCGAAATAGCGGCAGAAAAAAAAACATTGTGTTCTACATTTAATTAGGGGGATATTTGTCTATGAAGGTTTGACCTTTATTAAGGGATGGCCGATAATCATCACTGCCTTGGTGGGGGTGGGATTGGGGCAGAAAGATAATGGAGTCTTTTAAGAATTTGAGGCGGGGGGAACGGGAGAGGTATAATGTTTCATTGACCACCTCAAACCTGTCAGACTGAAGGGATTGCCAAATTTCAAACTCCTCCAAAACATTCAACCTGCCTCCTTTCATTTCATTGAGAAGAATGTCTGCTGTGAAGTTACTGTTGTGATTTTTATCTAAGGGGTGTTTGGCAAATTGGAATCTGTTGTCTTCCTTTGTGAAGCATGAAGGGTGTTCTCTGATCCTAATACAGAATGTCCTCCCTGTCTATCCAATATAGATGGTGTTGCAGTCTGCACAATTGAGTTTATAAACCCTGCTTTGTTACATCATGTCAATTTTGTCTTTGGGTGAACGTATTATGTTATTTAAATTCTGTGCGTTGTAAAAAGCTGTGTTGATTTTGTTTTTGGAGAGTATTTGTTGTATCCTGAGTGAAATGTCGCCAAGAAATGGAATTCTTCACCATTGGTGCTTGTCAAGTTTAGAAGTGTGGTATATGGATTTCTGGGCTTCCTGTGTTTGTTTTCCATTGTACATGTTGTCAATCATTATTTCCCTGTAACCGTTGTTGACTGTGATTTATTTAATAATACGGAGTTCCTCTTGTTTGTTGTGTGGTGACATTGGAATATTGCATACCCTGTGTAACATGGAATAAAAAGCAGCATATTTTTATGAATAGTGATGCTTGGATGTGGAGTGGATAATTTGGTTGGAGTAACAATTTTTTCTGTACATGGAAAGGTCAAACCTTTGATTAATTATTTTCACAGTCAAATCCAGGAAATTTAAGGCACCGTTTGTTTCCAACTCACTTGTGAATTGTATACATACATCTAAAGACTTCAACAGAGTCAAAAAAATTGTCTAATTGTCTTTCAGATCCAGTCCAAACACAAGATATCGTCAACATTTCAGAACCAAGATAACACATTTTTTTGTAGGGAATGGTTTTAAGCAAAAAATTGTCTTTCCCAATTGTCCATATACATGTCCGCAAGGATGGGAGAGAGAGGGGAGCCCATGGCCAGGCCTTCTAATTGTCTATAATGTTGACCGTTGAACGCAGAACTACTTTGATTCACACATAATGCTAATAAATCACACAATTCACTCGTCACAGGAAGTGGTGTTTTTGCCTTTACGAGGGCTATCATAGCTAGTTGCCGGGCTTCCATCCTAGGGATAATTGTGAACACGTTGGTAACGTCGAAGGACACCATAATACATTTTGGTGGTAATATTATATCTGACAACCTACTCATGAGCTCGTATGAGTTCATGATGCTGTATTTTGGGGAAAAATGAACAAGTTCTCTGAGTAGGTTGTTTAACTTATGAGCAAGTAGGTGGGCTGGCGAAGAGATACTAGATACCACTGGTCGGATAGGGATATCACTTTTGTGAATAGGGAATCACTTTTCGTATGAGTTCATGATGCTGTATTTTGGGGAAAAATGAACAAGTTCTCTGAGTAGGTTGTTTAACTTATGAGCAAGTAGGTGGGCTGGCGAAGAGATACTAGATACCACTGGTCGGATAGGGATATCACTTTTGTGAATTTTTGGGAGACCAAAGAATCTGGGCGATTTGAGATTCATTTGTAAGTTTGATAATATCACTCAACTATAACAACACTTCACATCTGGCCAAAGCTGTCTTGACATCTCTCTGGTGTTTTGTAGTGGGATCACGAGGAAGACTGACTATTTTGTTTGACATAATGAAGTCATCAAATTTTTTTACATAGGACTCCTTCTCTAATACCACAGCCATATTCCCCTTATCTGCTTTCGTGGCAATGAGCTTATTTTTTTAAATGGACTTTTTTAGGGATGAGGCAGCCTTAATTACTTCTTGTGAGCCTATCTCACTTGTGGAATTTTAGAAATTCCTATATTTAGCTATTTCCCTTGAACTCGTTTGGTCCTGTGATCCCATTGCCGAGAGCCAAATCACAATCTACTGTGAGATTCTTTAAGTCCTTAATGGTTACTCGGACACTGGGACTGTATATGTGGCCTTTCTGGAGAAGACTCCATTCATCGGGCTGGAAAGTGCGGTTAGAGAGATTCATAACCCTCTCGTTGAATTTTATGGCTTGAGGGGGCAGTTCAAACTCGGCTTGTTTGTCTTTGGTTAACGTCTCAATTTTTTTACACAAGGTAGTCCTTTTTTTAAACGCAACTTCACTTGCTCTCTGGTGAACACTATCATCCAAGATCGACCATTCTGCCCAATGCAGGGAGCTGGTCAACTCTGTGAATAGTAGATACAAGTGGTGGGAGATGGAGTATCTCTTGACATACCATTCGTGCAGTTCTCTTTTGATCCAAGCTTGTCTTGTGGTTGTGCCGGCGAACTTTGCTGCCGAAGAATTGGAGCTGCAGGTAACATTGACATACTTCAGGGTGATTCCACAAGCGAGGCACTGGCTGTTGAAAAATATCTTCAAAGAAGCAATCCAATGTTTGATGGTCAACTTCTGGTAGATTCTAACCTTCATTGCGTTGTTGGGGCACTTGATAAAGATAACAGATTTAATGATCATTTAATTAATATAAACTTTCACAAAATTGAGCCAGTAACCTTCCAATACATACCCTCCCCTTTCCCCTAGACCACTAATAGGCTGCTGCACCTAAACTCAACTTACCCCCTCTCCCTTACTCCCCCTACCTTACCCCCTCTCCTCTCCTTTACTCCCCTCTATACCCAGACTATATAAGTTGAAAAAATGTTGATGTATGTTGCCTGATGATGATGCACAGCATTGAAACTATGGTCGTGAAATATTAAATCTTTATTGTGGAAGTGTTAAGTTTCTTTTTACCCTCATAATGAAGGAATTCCACAAAGTTAAATCTTAAACTGTTATGTTTATCAAATTTGCCAGATTTACATTAATTTACACAGTATATCAGAACATTTTAAATATTACTATAAATACATGATACAATAATTCACAGAGATTATATACGTGCCATCAGCTGGATTTACATTATTTTACACAATGAATAAGGATATTTAAAATATTACAATAAGTACATAGTACAATTATGCACAGAGAGATTACATGCATGCCATCTTCCTGCGAACAAATGGCCAGTGCTCTTCTTTTTGCAGTCTTCATGTTCCTTTTGGTTATTCCTGTTATTTTATTCATTTAATAACACTTGATTAACCTTATCAGTGTAATCTTTAAAGCAAAGGTCCTTGTGTCTCACTTTGGAATATCTTTTAAATACTGTCATCTTTTGGTTGAACATACTACAATTTATTTCTGTTTTACAATGTGAACTTCTCCAATTCCTTCCAGATAGTGGAGTTCCTGAACAATTCCCATATGACCACTTTGATGCTTCTAGTTTTGGATTCCATATTATGCCAGATATTATGTCTTTGTACCTTGAATTTCAAGCAGGTCTGCATTCTGTAAGTAATTGTCCCTTCCAAGTCACAAGTTTCACATTTTTCTGAGAGCGGTTCATCAATTTTCTTACGGTAGGACTGAAAATTCCAATGTCCAGTTAATATCCGAGTTAGTTTTTGATTGTAGTTTACCCTGATTTCATGCCTGTCTAATATGTATGGGATAATCTCATAAGTTTACTATCCATTTGCCAATTTTTAATGGTCTCTTCTCTCAGTTCTTTTTGTACATCCGTTTTGCTTAGGTTAGTGTGTTCCCCAATTACCTTATCGTAGTGTTTAGCCTGAAGTACTTCACTATAATTAATGATGGCAACTCTTTCTCCTATGATGTACTGAAGCCAAGGTAATCCTATAATTATGCACGGTGCATCTGTTCTTACGGTGGAGTAGCTTCTTATAATAGGGGTTAGAGAGGCCCTTTGTATTTGCTTTTGCTTTGTACATCAGGTATGTTGCTCCCTTAATATTTAAGCTTCTACAATTCTGTTCTAAAAGAAATTTCACGTTTGGTCGAAATTCGAAAATCATTTTGCGGGTTGCATAAACATAAGGCGCGCCCTCTAAATCATTCCCCTATTTCTATCAATTTTATTGTGTTCTCTTTCAACATTTTAACTGGTTTTGAAGTGAATTTATCGCAATGGATGTCATTTTCTATTACATCTTCCACCATTAAAGTCATTTATGCCTTGGTTATACTAGGAAATATTTTAATCTTATCAGCTTGGATACAATCTCATCATATATAACTACAGACGGTGAAAAGACAAATACTTAAAAGCTAAATTTGGTATGCGAATATTAATTTTAGGAAAACTGCCATAAAATAATATTTCATTAAATCTAAAATGATTAAAGAAATTTCCTCCATTCAGATATTCATTTTCAAACGATCATATAATTACAGCAAGGAAGTTATTTAAAAAAATTAATGTTCAAAACTATGAGTTTGACTAAGGCCTAATGTTAGGTAGCTTTACATTTGAGAAAGGAACCAACGACGCGAAGGAACAGTCCGACTCAATTTTCATAATGAACTAATTATCATTTCAACTACGGTGGGCTGATTTGTTCTTCTATCAAGGATTTACGCATTTATATTTTATATTCTGTTTAGGATCTTCTCTTCCATTATATTCCTAGTGAATTTAATGTTTCAAGATGCCCAGTGTGTCCAATCATTATAATTTTTATTTGCATGAAGTGGCGTGGAACCTTTTCCTTCTTCGATTTTCTACATCTTCTCTCATTTCTTGTTTGAACTTCATTTGACCTCAAGCATCTGCCTCCAGCTTCTAATTCTGGTCTTGTTTTCGAATGGACCTGATCCTAATTAAGTGTCACACTCTACATGAGCGTTTTAACTACTTCCCTGTATGCGTCTTCGCTGAGTAGTGCGGATTTCTTTCTATTATGAACGTCTTAGATTGAGTGGTTCTGTGCAAGATGACCGATGAACTTTTCTCTTCCCATGCCACGCTGTTTCCGAGAGAGGGGAGAATGATTCACTTCTTCCAACTGATTTTCATGTCCTATCCTTGAAGTACTTGATCCATTGCGTTCAAGGATGCCCGCTGATCTTCTCAATTCTCTGTTAAAATTGCGACGTCATCAGGGAAATGGAGAATGTTAATTTATTCCTCATCACCGTAATTCATTTTATGCTCATTCCTTTGGCTTCTTTTATGCCATATGCCAAATACCAAACCTACTTTTTATGCCTAATGCCATGTACCAAACATACGTTGAAGCGCTGGCTAAAGTTTCATCTTTGTTGGTCTGCGTCATTTATTTTAGATTCTACTTGTTCTGTCCATCAGTTGCGGAGTGGCGACTCAATTATTTTAGAATTGATATCATTAATATTTTGCCATTATAATTCATTAAAATAATATCAATCTGAATTTCTTGGTCAAGACCAGACCCAGCGTCAACGAACGTGCGTTCGTTGGCCAAAATAGTAAGTATCACCAGAAAAATATAGGCACAATTTTTCTGCTAGCATTGGATGGAGTATATCCTACTTTGTCCCTATCCTCTTTCCGAATCCAAATTTTTGTTCTGATGAATTTTCTTTAATTTTTATTTTTGTACTTAAGATCAATGTTGCGTTGAGTTTTTGCGAGGAAGGTTGACTGGAATCTTCTCACTTCCCTCTCTCCTCATTTCTTAGATATAGCACCCCTTTACATTCTTCTTGCCCTCCCACTATCTAACATAGCTGTCTTTCATGATTCTACGCAGGGTCGTTAGATTAACTTCCAGGCACCATGAAAATATCCTGTTGTTTTTTCTGCTCCTCCAGCGCCTTGCTGGTCTTCACGTCTTTCCTTGATCTGTCGAATTCACCTCTCGATCAATTTATGACGTCTTCGTCTGCCTCACTCTCTGCTTTCATTAAACCGTCTTCAAAAGGTTTCGGATCTTGATTCAGTTCTTCGACATATTGAACTTCTTCTATCTATTTCCAATGTCGTCACAATCAGGATACTCCCATTCATATTTACGATGTTCCTGTATTTTGTTTTTCTTTTCCTAAAGTGTATATACACTGAATTTGCTACAATGGTTCTCTTTTACATTTCTTCGTAGCTCACTATACAGAGGTTTTCAATAATTTTCTCTCATTTGGCGTCATGTTTGGGCGCAGTGACCTTTTCCAGAGGGCTCCTAAATATTATTTTCTTCCTTCTTGCATTTTTACTTTCTTCTATAAGCTCTAATATTTGTCATTATCCGTGACAGTCCGGAGTCAGGTCTGTAATGAATTATTCCTCCTCAACTTATTTAAATATCTTTCTCAGATCATTCTATCTTACTTAATTACTTTAAGTTTTCCTCTCTCCATTTACGCTGGTTCTGGTGAGTCATTGTCTATTTTTTCAGGTTTTCGTGTTTCATGGCATTTAATGCTTCCTCCTCTAAATATTCTAATATCACCAGCGACTGTCCTTGACCACGACATTTATATTTGTATCGGAAGAGAAGCTACATTGTTTCACCAGGTTCCTTCCTGTACATTGGTCTGACAAGGATGTAGTCGCTTTGACATTTGAGGAGCGATCCAGAGGTGCTAAGGCGCAAGGTACTCCAAAAGACTCCAATATGCCAAATGATTGAATGTATAAATGAAAGAATTCTGTCTACAAAAATGAAAGAGATAAAATTTAGATATTATTTCTTTTTTCTGTCATACTCCACTTAAGTGACGCCGCACATATGGTTTGGGATCCAGATAAGTTCTTGCCTGCCTTCTGGTTTTCGATGGGAAACACCGTCGAAGTTTTACATCTCGCGGCTTGGGACAGGCCCGTGACATTTGCTTTAAAAACTGGACCAGAATTACCAGGAAACTGATATCGAATCCAAGATTCATAGATGGATCCCCTTTTATTTGACTGGAACTGTGAACATTTCCCGTGTGTCACTCTAAGCATTTTTTTGCCCATAGTGTGAAACTCCCTTCCCGTGAATTACTCTCGAACGTCCTCAAATGCCCCATTAAGGGAACGAGTGATGAAAATGCGAACGGGAACTACGCGGAATGGTCCTGGAGAAGAGAGAGAGAGATAAAAATTGATGGTAAAGAAATTATGAGAGAAAAACGAAAGGAACAGAGTAGGAGGAGGCAATCTGACTACCACCTTCCCCGGCTTCCCCTCCCT
The DNA here is from genome assembly GCF_022747635.1 of Hetaerina americana. Taxonomy (NCBI): domain Eukaryota; kingdom Metazoa; phylum Arthropoda; class Insecta; order Odonata; family Calopterygidae; genus Hetaerina; species Hetaerina americana. The sequence goes on along the minus strand of NW_027286874.1, from coordinate 100,051,895 downwards.
CACTTCCCCCGGACTTTGATACGATTAAAATGCCCTCGAAGCGCTTTATTCCACCCGCACCCCGCCTTCTCCTCTCCCGTCAGCAACAGCAGCCACGACCCTCTTCCCCCCCCGCACTCCCTCCCCCGTACCGGCGCGGTCGTCGCGATCCACCCGCGTGGACGCTCAGTCTCCGCCGTGACACGGGAAGCGGGCGTCGACGCCGTCGATTGAGTGCGCGAGGCGGATCAAAGAATAAGTGACGCCGAGACCCCGGAGGAATCGGAAGCGGTGAGTTGAATGAGTGAATGAGCGCGCGAGCGAAAGCCCTTCCCCGACTCGGCATGCGCACGCCACCCCCTTTTTACCGCGTACCATTCGATCAATTGCGTGGTTCGCCGTCTCTCACTTCGCGGTCTCCCGACGGACACGTGTGTGCCTGCATTGCGACGGACCCATGGAGTGGAGATGACGGGAGGGAGTTGGGCGGACTCACGGTAAATCATCCTAAATAAAGTCTCTAAACGTGTTAATGCAAGGGGCGAAGGTTCATGATCGATGCATGCCGTTATGTAGGGGTGTGGGTTGGGTTATTTTAAGTATCACGTCGGGCAGATCTCATCCAATACGTTTTAACTCACGAAAACGAATGGCCTGCCAGCAGAATAACAAACATCCCTCAATCGACTTCACTACTGGGGATTTCATTGTTCTGCCTAGCCTTTAATGTGATCTTGAGTATCTCAAGCCCAAAGCTCATGTCAGTCAGTGGTTAAACTTCACCACCAAATTACAACACAATGTATGACAATAAGAGGGGCGGAGGAAGTCTAGGCGTTGGATTGGGGGACATGGGCCGGAAATGGGAATAAAATACGTTACGTTTTTCATGAGTGATCTCCGGGGGAATGGTGACTACTTTAAATAATAATGACAGCAGCGAAGGGGCTCTGTAAATAGTGAAATTAAAGGAGGGAGGGGTAACAGAAAGTGTGAAGTCACGCGGAAAGCGCCCAAATTTCGCGCGATAGACACGACAAATACGAATAGGGTGAGGTTATTCTGTACCCCAAGGTGCTGAAGGAATGTTGTGTGCATGATAACAACCATATCCAGGACGATGCAGAACATACAAAAATCAAAATTATAATGGCAGCGAAGGAGCAGACGTGAGGTATTATGGGGTTTGACGATTTGTGATACAGTTTTCCACATTAATATGTGTACTCAATAATAATACTTCTTCTTCATAATTGGCCATATCGTGTTTTACTAAACATAGTTCCTAAACTTCGAAAGGAAGAATGATTGGTAGAGTACGATACGAGTACGTAAGGATGTTATCTAAAAAAAATGAATGCGACGTTACTTATGGAAAAGCCCATCAAAAGAAGAGTACCATGCACGGTGAGGGTTGAGGGCAACTCATCAACCACCGCAAGTGTCAGCGACTGGCACGTGGACAACGAGTAGTGGTGAAGTACCTGCCGTTTATTTTGTGCGGTAGACATTTTGTGATAAATGACCAATCACGTGTGGCACAAACGGCAGCCATGGCCTGCCAGTGTGTTTGAAATCCAGATGTAATTTCCTATATGACACTATTTCACCCAGTTCTGCAAGTTTTCTGAGGCCAAGAAAACCTGAGTTATCCATGGTTGTAGTTCCTTAATAGGTCATTGGTTTTCAAAACTTATAATCGCTTGTTGCATATTTTAACGATAATATTGAATAATTCCCCTATATTTTTCATTTATCGATTCAATGCAATTAAGACATTAATTATGAACAAAATCAAGCGCAGCTCTCTAGGAAATGGCAGCTTGTACACGGTAGCAAAAGTAAAAATCATTACAAAGTTTTAGATTTGGGGAATGAGAACATCAATTGTTTAAAACTACAAATATTACAAGTATTTTGAGACGAAATATGAGTACTAACACCGCTATATTGATTCAAATTAAACTATCATATTTCATCCATCTACTCGTTCAAAGTATACCATTCATACATTTTTTGATTCAAACTATTCTAAAAATATGCGGGATAACTGCTAATATGCGGGATAACTGCTAATATGCGTCATCACTGAAGGGACGTTTTGGAATAGTCCTTTTCCCTACATCATAACAATAATCGGATTGTTTTACAATTCAAAATCGATACATTTAACTACTTGCTATTGAACTAAATGTTCCACACAACACACTTTTACAGGAATTATATACCAAAAAAATGCTGTACACTTAACACGAAAACTTTGAAATCGTTGAAAATATTACAAAAATATTCCTTAAAACAGAATGAAAAAACAAAGAATAACGAATGTGGTGACTGAAGGCGTGGTTTGTTACAGAAAGTAGATCAGCGGTAGTTTAGAATTACGGACCCGTCATCAGCAGTGCGCTCACGCTATGAAAGAATGCACCATCAAAAGCTTTTAAGATTTCAAAAAAGTCGGTGCTCCCTCTTTGCTCAGAGTTATTAGTATGATGTCGTAGACTATCTCGAAAAATTTACGGCAAACACGGCAACTCACTGATTCGGGAATATTAAACACGGAGTAAAAATTCTACGGTAATGACTCTGACAACTTTAGAGGTCGAGTCACCATCAAGACAAAAAGATAAATTTAATCTCGAGCTCACAACTGGCTCTGTTCTTTCATTTATGGTTCGCGGACTATAATTTGAGAAAAATACGAAGAATTTCCAAATAATTCCAGCCTTTACGTGCCATTCAGGATGATGACTTGTGGCGATAACTTGTTCGAATTGGGAATAGCATATAGTCCTGCCCACCATAGAAGCAGCAATTTTTCGCCGTCGCTATTTTATCCTGTATTTGAGTTCTACCGTAATAAAATGCTAAATCAACCAATACGATAATACCAACAAAAGGAAAACCAGCAAAGGAGAAATCTGAATATGTGAACTTTACTTTATTCTTATTTGTAACTTTACCTGCATAATATTGGGTTACCACTGTCATAATTCTCTAATATATGTTCCATTATCCTGCAAGGACCCCTGTTCGATTCCCAGGGAGTGAAACCAACCGCCCTCAAACTGTGTCCTAGGGTTTTGACGAATATTCTTCAAAATTGTGAAGTTTATTTTAGTAATGCGTAACCATTTGAATAACAATTACTTTTTTGCGAGAGGATATATTTGTGAAAAAGTTCATCTATCCAACGAAATTTGAGGTAAAACTTAAGTTCTGTTACTTCCTGCAGGGCTTCATTTGACTTCAAAGAAAGAATATTCATTTTGGTGAATACAGTTAGCTCTAGCGTAGCCCAAATAACAACTAAATACCTAGTGCCGGCATTGGATGTATTTCAGACGTTGTATGTAAATTTAATTAGAATTCACGTAAGAGTAACATCAAAGTTTATTTCTTTTTATTTTCAAGCGAGTTGAACTTTTATATTAATACGGGCGACTAAAATAAACTAAATTGATAATTGGTCAGGAGAGAACAATTAAGCATGATTCGAAATGCATTTAATTTATGCAAAAAATAAATGACGGATTTGTGACAACATTTTGTTACATAGAGTTTATGTAGATGGAGTGGCTAGTTAATCCATCGTATATGCATTAACTTAAATGTACGGTATTCCGGGTTTCCATCATTCTTTGCATTAGTTTCACTCCGTTAACGACTGAAAATGCCTATTCATGATCGTAAATGTTGATGCAACTGCATGTTCTTAAGAGCATAATTACGAAGTAAAACTAGTCGATATATTTTCCTCCAATAGGAAATATGAAAGGAGATATCAAATCATCTAAGATTATTCAGATAGGATTGCTGATATCTCATTTTAATCGCAGAAAATGTGGCAGAAATAAATCTAAACGCAAATTATTGAATTGTTCCCTCAGGTGACATTTTTTGACGATTTTTCAGATTTCAGATTCATTCAGATTGTTCAATGTTATTCTCTCCCTGAATTTTTAAGGCACCGCGAACAGCATTGGCTCCAACAGTAAATCTGCGTTGAAAAGATAACAGGGAAGTAAAAACTGACTAATGAATATGCCGTAGAAGTTTTCGAATAGGAAATAAATGGTTAAAAACATGTAGGTGCAACCGGTCATCTTGTGATTGAAAAGTAACGGACTTTGTAAGAAATTAGTTCAGGAATTGCTACTCATGCCTACCAAGAAATCACAGTTCTGTAAATTACAATATCTTCACATGTCATTATGAATACAGAACCTTTTAGACATCCTTCTCGGTGAGGCGAACAGGAGGACTTCTCCTCTCTATGTACCTCGCTTTCATTGTGAATTTAAAATGCATGATAGATGTTTCTAATTAATACCGATTGCGTATATTAAGCATATAATCTGAAGACTGATAACAATTATGCAAAATATTGCATTGGAATGGAATGCGGATTGGATACCGAAGATTTATGGGATGATTAGCACCAAGAGCCTTAAATTAGCACTCTACAGAAAGTTTTACGGCAATCGACGTTTGCTGATTATTTTTCATGAATAGTAAACTTTATTACATACGAGTATATTGTGCCTGATACCCCTAAATCAAAATAATTTTATTATCAGGGAATGAAAAATAAGACAAGAAAACTAGATACAGGTACCTCGGTACCGGTACTTAGGTACCCGAATACTAGATGTTGACACCTCAGTATCACTACCTAGGGTATTAATCTATGCACGAGTATCAATGGGGTAACTAACGAGAATCGTAGCTATTTCTCGGCACCTTGGCCGTGTTACTGACCATTGCAAACTTTTAACATAATAAAAGATTTCAAGGATTGGTACCCGTCACGCCCTCACGGCGGCTTGCGGTGTATTACGAGTGTGTAGACGTAAATAATTTCTCCAAGTGACGGTGCAAAAGAGCAAGAATTTGAGGTGTTTTCTATGGTATATAGGCATTTGGGAGAGCTAATGTACCGTTTTGGTGTTGGTAGCAATCTCTTGTCGTTTTATCTCACCACTCTTGTAAAATAAGGAAAATATGAGACACATATTTAAAAATTCTCTTTTGTCTGTCGATATAATATTCGGGAGAGTTATTTGAAGTAATAGAATCGACGTGTTATTTAGAATTATATAAAGCACTGATGCTTGCAAAAATATATTGAAACCGTAAGTACGAATTATTCCACGAATCGGGCGATACAGGATTTCCCATGCAGTGTGAATCAGTTTGTCTTCATTGCCCGATCAATTTAATTACATCGTCAAGGCATTTTATAAAATGTACATATACTAGTTATTCTTTCTGAATGTTTTTTATGCCTTCTTCCACTAGCATTTGTCTTCAGTTTTCTACTGGAAGCGCTTTTATCGTAAAGTGTTTTTCATGGCCATTAGAGAAGTTTGGAAAATGATAGAAAACATTACGCCCTTCGTAATAAAAGCTAAAAGAAACTGCCGAAAATGTTGCGACAGTCACTTTACCGGAGTCATTCGCTATTGCGCATTACTATGCAACCACGTCAATGTGTAAAAATCATTTTCCTTGACCTAGATTACTTAGTAAGTTTTCCCATTGAGCAGAATGCATCTATAAACTCTTTTGGATTTCATAGTTTTTTGTTCTACCACTTGAACAGCAGTTTTTCTGAACAACAGAAGTGGATATAAAAACCTCCTGAATACAAATTATCTATCATCAGTCTTCTCAATGTATATGTGCGGTCACTTACTGCGACAGGAAATGATAGTTTCCCTTCAGTCGGTCTTATGATCATTGCTTTGAACGGGAAGCAGTAATAGCTCCTGAGGGGAATGGTGCTTTGAAAAACTGGCCTAGACGAAGATGGCATTTATAAGAGGAACGGAAAATTCAAACGAAGGCAAATATGTCAATCATCGCGGAAAATTCAGTTTTAAACGGCAATGTATGTGCATTCATGTGTATTAACAGCATTAAAAAAAATATTTTTCTCGTTATATTAAAAAGATATGGCAACTGAATCGACAGTTTACGTTGGAACACTTTTTGCCAATGCAATTTATTATCAAGTACCTCAAATGGCTTCCCGGATGAAAATAACGCTCAGAAAGAAACACTGATAGATATAGGTAGTCCTACAACATAATACGAGCACTTTCCGCTGCGTAATGCGTCTCAATTCGTATGTTATTATTGTCAACCTATTTATTTTCAATATCCATAACCCACAGTGGCCGAGAGATTTGAATATGAGAGCGGGGAATTATTAATGGAAGACAAAAGTAAATTTAAACGGAGAAGCCTGAAGATGGAATGAAGAAATCAAATTACCGCAGTGACATTCCTTTCGAAAAAACATATACCATTGGTAAATCTGCAAGCTTAAAATTTTTCCAACCCTAAAAGTTGATTGTAACTAAGTATTAATTTATAACTAGGCGAAGTTAATTAGAGGAGAAACTTTTGGATAACTACATGCAGGATGACTGCTCAAGACGTGATGATCGCATGGATTTTTTACTTATGTTCCAGGTTACTTCACCTGGTACGCGTCTTCAAATATCAATTCATACATTTTTTCAATTGTACACGTTGCTCAGTTATACTAATATAACTATAAATACGAGTACATCTGGTATCTAACATAGCTTTCGAGTAATACTGTTTATTAAATGTTTCAAATCAAGACTATAGGAAGTCTGCCATCCCCTTTGTTCTGATACATTCGAGCGGGAATCATGCAGCCATTTATCGGAGAAACATTTGGCTAAGGATTCGGGGAATTAGGCATTGACCCAATTTTTTCATAGCCACTCACAAGATTTTCGCTTCGCAATCACTCTATATAAGTTTTCTTCTTCGTATTCTCACATTTCAACCAATATAATAGGACGAAGGCACTCTTTATCATTTTCGTGAAAGAATGTTTCCCTTTTAAATGCATTAGTAAATCAATGGAAAAAGTTCTGACACACCACGCTCTGTAAATCAAGAAGTGAAAGGAGAGATTTCACTGCTTCTTCCGCACTTTGCACGAACGGTGGAACATTTAAGACTGACTTGGTTCCATTCTTTATCTTGTGGAAAGTGATTGAAACGTGCAAGTGAAAGCAGTATTGATGGCTATTACTAGATATTGGAGCTTTCTATTCCGTTCAATTTCTACGATGCCGTCCACGGAAGGCTGGTACCTTTCATGCATTTTCTGAAACGGGACAGTGAATAATTACGACACACCCAATATAAGTTGGAAAAGGGAATTTAATTGAAAAGACCTTTGAATAAAAAGTTACATCACATTCTCTATCATTACTATGAGTGCATCAATTCATCAATTCTTTGTCTGGTGATTTTCGACTCTCTGCAAAGTTCTCGAATTACCTAAGCTCTTCATTAGTCATCAATTTTTTTCGTTGCGAAGGTCCACAAGTGCACGGTGGAGACAGCACTCCAGCGGACGGGACGATACACCAGTGGCCTTCTGGCGTCTTTCGTTTAGTGGGAAAGTGCCTTCGACGAGGGGCTCTATCTCAACCCTTCATCCGCGTACTAACATTTTATTTTTCCCCAATTTACCCACTAACTGCAGACACAGATAACTCAGCACTCCTATCCTCTAACCTACCAATATTCGTAGTTCCTGGCGCTGACGTAATTTATCTTTGCCTTCTTCAGAGATTTTCCCAATCTATACGAGGGTTGCTATTTATATTTGGAGCCTTGGCAACACTAAGTGCTTTAGGCGCCATCTGACATCTACATCTGGAAGTTTGACTCCTTTAACGTTCTCTTCAGAAAATTTTATCGTTTGATCATAACTTGTGTTGTTTACAGTGACTCGAAAATTTTGTCTCAGCGAAAAAATAGAGTTAACTCATGAACACTTTCGTGTGATGATTTTGTACGACGTTCGACGTGGATTATCAAGACAGGAGTGAATCGATCAACTCACTTCCACTTTTGGCGATGAAGCCTCATCCTTTGCCACTGTGAAACGCTGGTATAATGAATTACATCATGGCCGCCGTTCGCTCAGCGACGAAAGTCGTGAAGGTCGTCCAAAATCAGTTGTAGTGCCACAAAACATTGATGCTGTGCAAGAACTAGTAAAGGAAGATCTTCATGTGACTGTCGTGAGATTGAGGCATCCTTGGGGATTAGTATGATGAGCATTAATAAGATATTGTGTGAACATTAAGCTGTGAAAAAAAATTGTTTGCGTTGGATCCCGCATAATTTGACAAAAGCTCTAAAAGATGCTCGCGTGAATTGGTGCAAAGAAATGCTCAATAAATACAATAGCGGTGCATCAAAAGCTGCGTATAATATCTAAACAAGTGGCGAATCTTGGATCTATGCGTATTAGTCCGAAACAAAACAACAATCCACTGTATAGGTCTTCCAAGACGAGCCAAATCCGACTAAAATGATTCGTACACGAAGCATATCGAAGCAAATGATCGCCTGTTTCTTCGGAATAACTGGATATGTGGCAACCGTACCGTTAGATCAACGTAGAACCGTGAACTCTGAATGGTACACGAGCATTTGTTTGCCAGAAGTGCTTGGTGAAATACGGAAAAAGAAGCGGCAACAAAGGATCATTCTTCGTCATGAAAACGCAAGCTCTCACAGATCGGCTGAAACAACTACCTATTTGACTGGTTAAAACGTCGAATTGATGGCTCATCCTCCGAACAGCCTGATTTAGCACCAAATTACTTCTTTTTATTCCCGCTTATCAAGAAAAAAAATGCGTGTCCAACGTTTTTCGGCGCCTGAAGAAGCCGTTGATGCATTCAAAAACCATGTTTCGGAGGTACCCCAATCGGAGTGGAAAAGTGTCACGAAAATTGGTTCGAGCGCATGCAAAAGTGTACTGATTATCATGGAGAATACTTCGAAAAACAATAAAGACATTTTCAACAATAAATTACTGTCTTTTCATTATTAGGCTGAAAATATAAGTAGCAACCCTCGTATTTCGTTCACTCATTGCTCTCGGTAAACTATCGTCTTTCAGGCCATGCTCATTTTGTTTCCCTCCCCTTCATGTATTTATCATAGGGTTATTTCCTTAACTTACTCTTTGAAGTACTTTGTCATACATAACTTCATCCATTTTTTTCAAATTTTCGGTAGCAAAACTTTTCCATCACGTCTAATCTTTCCTAACAATGAGTATTATTATTTATTAAATCAATTATTTTAGTGCAAAAAACGTACGATAAAATGGGACCGGAGAAAAAAAGAATCATACCCTCCTCTAATTGTCCTCAAGAAATGTGTACCATTGCTTCTCATTCTATTGCGAACCAATAACGGCCGCAAAAGGAGTGCCGGTCTTATTTTTTCTAATTCGCTTCAATTTAGATAAACATTTTTCGGAAAAAGATAGTTTTTAAGCATACAATTATCCGATTAAATCACATAAATATTCAAATGATCTCCGTGTTCAATGAAACTTATGTCTCGACTATAATTCAATTAAAGATTATAACTCACAGTCGAGGAATTTCGTTATTATCTTGAAACATGTGAGAAATTGTAATCATTTCAATCATACAGGTAAACTCTGCTAAAATGCTCTGTAACAATAAACTTTCTGTTGAATTGTGAGAAAAATTCTGTAAAAAAAGCTAATAATTTTTGTCGAGAAGTTCGAGGATTCTTGAAACATTATCAGCTGTCTCCTCTTACACAGCATACAGAATTTGAATATCATTAATTGTGCTTACTGAAATTTTCCATTAATATTTACGCATTCTAAAAGCTTGCGTACAATTTCAAATTTGTAATCTTCTAAAAATTACATTTATTTCATAAATATATTTTTCCATTGCTCGCTAAATTTGAAAAAATGTCCATAGTTTACATTGGTCTCCAATACAACTTAATAATGCCAACTTTGGGAAAGTCGATGGTCGTGCATAGCATCTCAGACCTGAGATAGAATGCTTGTACATCACCATCACGCGAAGAAATAGGGTTTTTTCCTTATGTCTGAGAAAATGGGTTCAAATTGAGAATAGCTGGTGAAATCCTGAAAAGCGGTCTTTTCGAGAGAGGAATTGCATAAAAAAATCAGGCGCATAAAAAACCTCGTCTGATCACGGATCAATAGGTTTATGAGTACCGTGCTCCATGAAATGTATTATATGTAGTCCCCAAGCATTCAAAGATGACCAATTTTTTCCCAAACAAACCATAATCTTCAAATTTGTTCAGAAAATCAAGCTGATGTGGAATCCATTGAAAGAAAAAGTATGGAACACTAATGGCGAAAACTTATAAACCATTTGTTTTTCAAATCCTCTGTTTTTTTCATTAATATTCCTGAGAATCAGTATTTATTCCATGATGATATAATAGATGATGATATCAGTCAAACCTGCCTGCGTAATCAATTCGATCTCTATTGACGTGGCTCGACGCCAAGTGATTCAGATTATGAGATTCGCATAAGCGTTCCAAAAGTAAACTACAGCGACTTGTTGGTCGTGCGGCAGAGAGCAGTTTCGTCGACCAGAAACTATGAATACGGTGGTGAGGCGGCAACTGCAATGATGCGGCATGGATCCACTCATTTCGTAGCAGTGATTCTCCAAGATGTATCCGCTGAAGCGGAACTCCATGCGTGGTATAGTTTAAGTCAGACAATTTATGGAAGTTCATCGATAATGAGCTTATCGGCTGGATATCAATAGAGGAGGAATTAAGTTTCTAGCATGGAAAAAATAACACTTCCATTTCACCTCTTGCCATGGCCCTTAAAATATTAGCCTTGGAATGAATGGTCTCACGGAGCCAAAGAAAGACTTGAGAAAAGGAACACTTCATGCTTACGAGGGCAGACCTTGAGACAATGGATTTGTTTAGAACCTAATATGAACGAAGGTTCCTCAAGGAGGACTTATGAAACAGTACAGTGGCCCAATAAAGAGGGATGTAAAAAATAAGAATTTAAAGGGAATTGAGAGAGCCTGGATTTGACGGGAAAGAATGGAGGAAGGCAGTCAATCAATCCTCGAATTGAAACCATAACATAAGAGGATACTTGGAACCAGTGACCCTCAGCTTCATAGATGGATTGGCTACCCCTAGTTTATTTATAACCTCAAGCATTCCTACGAATTACATGTTATTTTTTTTAGATATGGAGTTTTTTTAATGCATGCACACATTAACTAAACCTGCTTTGTGATTAAGGGAATGAACAACGAGGAGTTCGAATTCACTAGATCATTTTTACACTTCTATAGATTTTTAATACAATTGTGTTAAAATTTTTTCGATAAAAATAATATTTCCAAAATACTTGCGCCAGAGGACGAATACCATATGACTCATGACGATATGTGCGTACTTAACTGGATTTTATACACACACGCATTACTGTATAGTAGAACGAAACACTGCCCTGTCTATTGCATGCGCAGCTTTACATGTCATTGAAATACAAGACGTAGTTCAGTTATTTAATTCTGGTGCATCGTCTTTGCAGTATGCATAGACTATAGTCATTTCTGAGTTGGCCCAACGAGAAGGCTCATGCAGTCACATAGGCATAGGCAACTAAATGTGTAGAAATAAATCTTTTAAAACATTTAATCCATTTTTAAATAATAGTAAACACATGATACTTGCCACCAATATTCTCTCCGAGTGACTCATGACCTGAATATACATAACTGCATTCCATAAACAAAATTGGACCACTGACTCATTCCATCCGGAAATATTACTTCTGTCTACTGACGATGAAGGGGTGTATGACCTCTTACAAATCTTTATGGCTCCAGAATGACGAACGAGGCATTCTCGAGGTTCTTCCTTCTCCTTGACTAAGTTCACGTCATCAAAAAACAGTGCATCATAACAGTCTTTCCCCGGGCGATCTAGGAGCAGCCGACCCGAGAACAATGCCCACTTGCCTGTTGACGCTCGGATTGCTCGGACGACCTAATATATCACATCGTATTCGGTTTCCCAATCAGTGATAAATCAGTTTTAATGTGATGAACTTCAGCTGAAAGGAATGAGTAGAAATAAAAATCAGGGCATGACTCAAATAATTCGTACACTTGAATAGTATTGCACGGAAAAAAATCGAAATTGTCTTTTTCTATGATATAATTGACACGAAAGTTGAATGGAAACTCTGCAACAAATGGCTATGCCCATGAGAATTTATGCAATCAATCCTGGAGGGAAGCGGCGATGATGGCCTAGTTTTTATTTATCACTCTATTTCTAATCGTCAGGACATTCAACTCCTCTAAACTAGCATAGATGTCTCAGTCAGATGTAAATGAAGGCTGGCATTCGAAGAAAAAATATTTTCAACAGTTATGTGTCCCGCATGAGAGGGCTTATCTTATAAGGACGGAAGCGACACAAGTAGTCTCGTTTTTTGTGAGAACCTTCATTTTAGAGGTTATGAAAATGGGCTATATAATGGTTAATTCAAAATGGTATTAGGCTGCCGATACTAATGAATTACTCCAGGGAAATGCTGCCTCTAAAAACAATTTTACGTTAAATTAACTAAATCAAATGAAATTCAAAATTAAGCAAAATAAATCCTGAAGGTAATTATTATTATGATTAGCTAGAGCATTTGATCGTTTTCAGGAAACAAGCCTCGGGTTTGATTGGCCATCTATATCTATGGTTTAGGGGCCGTTGTTGAGGGACCCTCCAGAGAATTACATTAAAAGTTAATCATAATTTATGGAAAAAGGCACATCATTTTGTAGGAGTTTGATGGTAAAAAACATACAAGTGGACCAAACAGATTTGTTACATTTGCCAAACTGAGATTCATAGGAGTTACATTCGAAATTGACAGCACGTTCAGCTCCTCACTTTCTCGAAATTTCGATAAAAATCAGCATTTAACCCCATAGGTTGGCTTTATTCTCAGTAGGCATTGTGACTCCCTTCCCTGACACCAACAATTTCCCTCAAAGTCCAGGGCACAAAATTTCAAACAGCTGGTGGTTCACTACTGGCGTCTTAGAGACATCGAGAACTCCGTGAAAAACTGCACAATAGACTTACACGTACATACCATGCCCTGCATTTTACACAAGGGAAAGGAACGCTTTCGGAGGATGAGAAGACGAGCAAGCGGTACCACCAAACTAACTTTAGGTATTAGTAGGTATATGCTACTGCGAATATTTTTCTTTAGTTTGATATGCATTGAAAATTGACGATAATTTTAGAAATAGAGCCAGCGTCAGCATCTATAGCCAAATTATTTTATCCAACCACGATGTATCGCAGCGCGATTCCTTGAAGGTTGGATGCAAGTTTTATTGTAATATATCGTGTACAGTTATTCATGTTACTATTTTTGCATTGCTTCATGCATTCATACCATGAAGTTCACGTTCTACGTCAAGAAGTCGTGGAAAATAAGCGGTGACGCTCATAGGACTTATACTTGGGTATGGCAGACCTAACGTATCAAATGTTATATAAATCTGTGAAGATGCCAGACCTTGACGAATAGAATCCTTCAAAAAATATTCCGTACAATAATTACCCCTCCGTATTAATTACCTTTAGTTATTGAATATTTCAAGGTCACGATAAGTAATATTTCGTTTAGCAGAACGAATATTGGTAGTTTTGTCATACAATGGTAAGAATAAAAATTAAAACGTTTTGTTAAATGTAAAAAGTAAACATTTGTTCTAAAGAATTTTTTTTCAAATTGTATATTGATTTTTTAACTGAAAAGTCGTAACTCACGTTTCATTGACGTCGTTCTCCGAACCATTGGTCAATCTAGAAGACGTGATATTTTGTCTTTTTTAGGCGTATGTACGATTATATATAAATAAAATTAAATACGAAGAAAATAAATGCATGCAGTTGCTCTAGTATTCCGCATTTAACCTTGCCATTTGCACCATATGGAACATACTATATGTGGAATTTGCAAGCGTATTGGTTCAGGGTCGCATATCCCGAGTTTCATGGATCAAGATGCGCCAGTCAATTGTTTTGGACCAATCGCCACCACGATTTTGGGCTGAGTGGTTCTTCCACGAGGGTGGTTGAATAATTAGGAGTATGAAGGGTTCGAGAGACGAATCAACGGTGATGAAGCGACGTTGAATTTGGGAGAATTCACAATCACCAAATTATATTTTTGTTGAAAAGTTCTTCGTTAGACCCTATTTACGGTCAAAGGGTGTTGGTGACCATATGAAAGGTCATCATGACGTCAACCTTCTTCATTGTAAAGCATTAGCTTTCTCCTGAGTTGGGATCGAAATGTTATGGCTTCCTGATTTTATGATAATACTGGTCCAGCTGAGCTCTTGACAGTGTCGCAGGACATTGGAACTATCACGTGAGTATTGTAATCTTATTTTGATAAACCTCAAGTGACTTTGTGAATAGAGAAAACTTTTCTTGTAGTTCATTTCACTTGTTAACGGAATCCCCCATCTATTGCGTTCAAATAATAGTTTTCATTAAACTCTGAAATAGTCATTAGGGTTATCGGATGGGACGGGGTACAGAATTCCCATATCGAGTTCTCTGATTGGACTCCTGGATCTTGTTGTGATAACCTGATGGATGGTGATGAATATTCAAGTATCCATTCGATCTTTACTTGGGTACCGAGTGAGTTTATTTCAAGTAAGTTTTTCCATCCTTCGGATAAGAATCTAAACCATGCCCCCCGTTTCGCCTTTTTTTAAGGGGTCATCCATGCACTGCAGGGAATCACGGGTATCCCACGTGTCAAGTTATGTCACGAAAATTTAGGTTCAGTTAAAGGAGTTGCCAAAAAGAAATAGCAGATAGTGATTCATGAGAACCTGTACGTAATCCTAGCAGATAACCGGCATTTTGCTTCAAAGAGGACGTGATGCAATTGATTGGTCGCAAGAGTATATCAAGACGTGACGCAGACAGCATTCAACTATTTATAATCAAATTATTTTGTGAATAGCTTTGATATTGAACTTGAGTTATTACAGAACTAAAATGAAAAAAAACGGAATTACCATCAACTTTCAACGAGTCATGTGCCATTAAAATATACGAACAAACATATTACGTACGTGGATAACATTTATTTTACGAAGACATTGGCTCTCAATTACTCAAAAGGCGAATATTTTTATTCTCATTACATGCACCAAATTCCTTCTTCTGATTTTCACTGAACAGAGAGGCTTTCCTTTAAAAACGATGGTGTTATCTTGAATCAAAATCACTGTTGCAGAAAAGAAAACAAACGTGCGGCGTATCCAAATCTTAACTCGGAGCTCGGAACACTCTAGGAGATTTCAGGAGATGAGCGGGCGGAGCTTCGGAAGATGAGCCTGGGAAACTTTCTCGAGAACGAGAGTTGAGGGAAACACACAGCAGCGCTTAAAAAGTCTTTCACTTTTTATTTTGGCTTCCAGTTACTTCTTCAGCTATGCTCTACTTAAACGACCAATCCTTCTCCATTGGAAAATATGAAAAGTTGGCGCTTTCTCGATTCCGTTCGTGACCTTTCTTTCGGTGCGTTTTCTTTGCCCAAAAACCCGTTTGAGAGAGTATTCACAATGGACGACGCTACACTTGCGAGACAGGAGCGAAGCGGAGCGCCCGTTCCGAAATAAGGGCTCGGGAAGGTGGGGGAAGACCTTGACTTACAATTAGCGGAACACTTCCATCTAAATGGAATTAATCACTGCTGGACAAAAAAAACGATGCTGCGCATTAATTTATCTGACCCCGATTCCGACGATCGACATCAGTTGGAATTCGTTCGTTCTGCTCAATAAAAACTCTGTAAAATGTTTGTAAATAGAGTCAACTCCGTCTTAAGAGCGCCTGACTTAATCAAACCAATCACCCCATTCCAAAGTCTTGATCAGCACTCGCGTTCAACTGTAATGGTTATCCTTCCGGCCGATATTTTTCATTGGGTTTCTGAAATCATAATCATTCATCTTCCATAATTTATCGTAAATTGGACATTTTAACGATCTAAATACGTGCTAAGTTTACTAGGGAAGAAATGTTCCGGACACAAAATACACGTATTCAGTAAAAGCATTCTAATTTAGGTAATGATTTCAAATCACAACAAATGAATCTTTTTCGTGAATGAATGAATCGTTTATGATACTTTAATTTCAAGAGTAAATTGATCCAACTAAAACATGCAGCACAAAAACACAAAGGCTATAAAATGTCACCATCGTGAAGACCTTTTGAGTGCAACAATTTCAGAGTGTAAAAATCATTCGACTTGACTGGGATTCGAACCCGGATACCTCAATGTCTGGTCGAGTGCTTTACCCAGTTGAGCTATCGAGGCGTCCTCTTAAACTCTGAAATTTTGGGAACCGGACATCGAGGGATCCGGGTTCGAATCCCAGTCAAGTCAAATGATTTTTACACTCTGAAATTGTTGCATTGAAATGCATCTTAGCGGATGACTCCATTAAAAGTTACTGTTGCGGTATCTCCCGCAGTTTCTTTGGAATTTGACCTTTTAAATGTTTCTAAATGTAATTCATACAAGAGGATATTATTGGATGAAATGCATGGACTAACCGAGATATGTTAACTGATGAAATGAGCAAAGTGTCCTGCTCGGTGGACTTGAAATTGGTTGTTTTAACAGTGCATACAGTCTATGTTAGGATAACTCAATGTATTTTCTTATTTAACTGAGTAGGTGATGACTTTTAATCAACTCAAAGGGGTATAGTGCGGCTGCTGTAAAAGAATGGTATCCTCTGATCGGGGTGACCATTCATTCTTTAGATTCCCATTCCGGACTTTCCGATTATTAAACCATTTTTTCGGATTTTCTTCCAAATTAATTAGTTATATTCGAATTATTTTTCATCACTGTGCGTGCTACCATCAGCATCAATCTAGTCGGTCCTCAGGAGTTTTAGTTTTACAAGAGCCTGCAAGCAGTACAAAACAAGAATTGACTGCCAAACTAAAAGCAATACTGCTTCCCTCTGGAATTACCAATTCCTTTGTCAAATTTCCGACTTTAGCAAAAACTTTCAGCCCCTTTTCCGCGATGCTCTCCCAAAGTTTTGATTACTTGAGGTTTTCCCGACATAATCCCGAATTTTTAGATTGAGTTGTCACCCTGGTAACTTGAGACACAGATTTCAAAGAGAACATGCACCAAAGATGTTCAATAAAGAATAATATTATTATTTTTAACGATGCGTTTACCAAATCTCCAATTGGTCATGGTATTTCTGAAAGCAGTCCATCTTTGGGTGCAAGGCACTCGTTCCCCCTTTTTTCCAGTCTTCAAAGACATGCTGGAAGTCATTTTCTTTAAAGGCCTTTCAAATTTACGTAAACAGTCTTCACCACTACTTCTGATTATGAACAATACTATTTACGAAGGTGTTTCTTCATGCTCGGGGACAGAAAAAAGTTACGTGGGGTACGTTTGGTCTATGTGGCGGATATTTTTCGTGAGATATTCATCCACAATGTTTGCGATGTGTGGCAGTGCATTGCCGTTTTACAGTTGATATGAAATATGTTCTTTTACAATGAAATGGACTTGGTTGAATTTTCAGTGCATTCCAGAAATATTCTACATTGCAGCTGTGTTCACGGTTACGATATATTGATACCCCATTCCGGGATCACCGAAAAATAACACGGCTTTCCCAACCACTTTGGCTATACGTATTTGGTGTTGGTAATGCCGAATATTTCCATGAAGTGGTTTGCTATTTGCTCTCAGTATCAAAAGGATGGAGTCAAGTTTCACATGTAGCGTTGACCTTCGAAGAAATCTGCTCATCTTCCAGTAACATCAACTTCAACTTCGAGAAAAACCTGCACGCAAACGTCCTGTTGCTCGGATACGATCGGTCTCGGAACCCACCGCGCACAAACACGTCTTGAGGGCAAATTTTTTGTCACCAACGAGTGGGTGTCATATAATGAAATTTTCAACATTTCTGAGAATGCTCTTTGCGTTATTTACGATACTCCTCTCACAATGGAAGCAGCGGTGTGAATATTTACTTCCATAAGAGCAGTGTCTGGAACTCTGCGTCCACCTCCCTTTTGAAGTTAGATAGTCTCACATCTTTGAAAAATTTGCCATAGGTAAGAACAGACTTCATAAACCTCTTGTGGCATAACATACGCCTTGGATAACGATTTATTTAGGCGAGAGTAAAATTTCAATGGAGGCTCGCGTATAGCCTCCATTGTTGCTGTGGGAATACCGAATACCGAAACATGTTTCAACTTGCAACGAATGCCGATAACGCAATAATGGAGTCAATGAAATATGATTTGTTCCACCTTAAACTTAACACATCAGAAGGACAACTTGACATAAAATTAAATCTTTGCACAATGATTTTCTCGATTGAAAATTTTACAATCAACTCTTTATTAAATAGCCCTTGTGCACCGAAAAAATTCACATTGAGGTCGAATCTGAACATACCCTGCATCTAATCAATCAACTAAGGGAATAAATAATCGGGGTAGATTAACGACGACATTATTGTCGAGCATTTCTCTCAAAATCGCAAATTCCTAACTGGGTTCCCACCAGAAGCAATATTTCACTATCCAGTCAATTTCTTACTTTTACATGACGTATTGCATAACGCGCATATGTACATTCCATAATATTATTAATAATTTATAAGTTGATCCAAGCTGTGTGATTTTTTCGGGTACCACATCTTGATACCTTGATGCCCTGATGTGTGAATTTCACACACCGTCGGGCTCCGTAATGGGTGAAATCAACTATCGCCTACCAAACTGACCAACGGGTTGATTACTGTTTATGTTTTTTTAATCGTCTTACAGCGTTCGTCCGGAAAATAAGTGTACTGAGCTCAGGAAAAAAAAATTATTACACTTTTACATATCTTAAGCTAATATTCCTCAAAATAGGACCCTTGTGAGTCGATACACTTGTTCCAGCGGCGTTCCCATTCCTGGAACGCTCCCGCGAAGGCATCATCGGGAACCTCTCGAAGACTCGTCGTCGACCTCTTCTCTGCCCTCCACGAACATCTTGTGCCACCGAAAGATCATGTTTCTGGACATGGCTGACTCCCCGTAAGCCTGGTTAATCATACCGACAGTTTCGGTAGACGATTTCCCAAGCTTTACCGCAAATTTGATGGAATAACGCTGCTCCAAAAACTTCGGCATCGCGTTCCGTGACGTGGGTCGAGCGTGGAGGTTCGCGTTAACAGAGCTCCTCACTACACCACAGCTCAGAGCCGACTGCCTTTTTCAGCGTCGCTTGCCAACATACCCCCTCCAATCGCAGCCCGTCAGAGCGGTGCTGGGCGCGCCTGGAGCGGCGCGCCCAACCCAGGAGTCAGTATACTTATTTTCCGGACGAACCCTGTATTATCTCACAACGTACATCACTTGATCTTGATTGCTTTGATCAGTTGTCGCAAGAAGCTAGGACATTAAAAGATTGCACGAAGGGTTGGATACGACAGTGAATCTCCGAAAGAGTTTAGGAAATAAACTATTAAATCGTTTATTTGAAAATTCATCCGAATTTTTTCCCACTGCTAAGTTAAGTGAGATTTCATGTTGTGCACATTTTTTTCATTTTACATTTCAGTTAAAAAATGTGACACCAAAATTTTGGATTCTCATTTCATTAAAATTTACGCTAGACATGAATATTTTTGTTTCTCGTCGTGAAAGCAAAGCTTTCTGAAGATATAATTTGCTTTTGCAATTGCACCACTCAGTTGTAAGAGGAGACGGAACTGGAGAGGTGAGCGATCGACGAGTGTGTGTGGGAGGCGTAGCTATGGCGAAAAGGGGAAAGGGGGGAAATCAACTGAGCGTGCGAAAGGAGGCGAGGCGGAATAAGAATGAGAATCCGAAAATGCAGACGGCGGCACGTTCGACCGCCGCCCGCAGAGGGAACTTTTGGCAGAGGGAGAGAGGTGCGATTCGCGCTGGCGGCTCTTCCTGTCCCTTCCTACCCTCCGCACCTTTCTCCCCGCCAACCGAATCTCCCTTTTTTCACATCTGGTGCACGGTCCGCTGCTCAAAGAGTTCTGCGTGTGAATCTTGGGAAGTTGGGATCGAAATGTCGAGAGTCCTGATATAGAATCGGCAAGGTAGCCTAGTGCATAGATTGAGATTAGCTCGATTACTACTGGAAGGTCCCGGGTTCGCACCTCAGGTGGCGCTCCCGGGCACCCTAAGTTAAACTATGATTTTTTGAGTCTCCTGCGAAGCCGCACAGAATGCAGAGAGATAGAGATACTGGCTTCCTTAGCCTAGATGAGTGAATGCCACAACGTTCATAGATTTTATATTAGTTCCAGGTGAAGTCTATCGAGTCGACCTTCGCCTGAGAAGTAGTTCTCGATGCCAGCATCGTCTTCTCCGTGAGAACCATTTTCGCAGCCCCAGGGTAATCGGAACAATAGACTTCCTTCAAACAACTGAAGAGTACATTTCAAATTGAAAAAAACTCTGTCTTTAAAATGGCGACTTTTGGAGTTATACTTTTCCCGTTAATAAACGATATCTAGACGGCTGAATAGCAATGACTGGCTACGTCCGCAAGTTTGGAGTGGATAAGTAACTATAGACGCTTATGCCCGCTACGAACATGACCAGGTGCCTCATATCCCTTCGGGGTATTAGAGGATTTGTAGCCGCCGGATGACTTGCATTTTCTTTATGGGACCAGCGGAATGTCGACCTGGTAGCTTGGAAGGGGAAAGAACCTGCCGGCTTGCCTAAAAGTTGCTGGTTCATAGTCCGCAAATTGAAATGGATGCTGTAGTTTTTCCATGCAGTATGTTAATGACATAACCTTTGTGATTTAAACGAGTACAATATGAAATACTGGCTATAGGAAACAACCTTACAAAGACGAAGGGAAAGCATGCTACTAGATCAATGGGTGCCCACGCAAATCAGGTAATATGAAAATATTTCTAGGGTAATGAGACGGAAAACTATACAATAAAGAATTTAAAAAAATGTTGTCCTTCTGGTCAACAAATCTCAGTCCTTCCCTTGCACAGCATAAGAGGTGTGTTGGATATATTTATCCTTCGGCTCGTAGGCAATGGCGTCAGCGATGTAATTTGCGTTATGACATGATTTTCCACAGTTCCCTCACCACGCCCTCAGACAAGCAAGAATCAAAGGCCAATAGATTTGCCAGGTTTTAATGGAAATTTTATGATAAATACAGGTGGGATGATATAGACAAACTCTCGACGGTAGTTACAATAATTTGATTTTTTGATAACTGTGTTCCCCAGAAAAATGAGCTTGTTGGGGACATCTTTTTCATTTTCATCTTATGCATATAAAGGATGGACCAAATGGAAATCTTAAAATTTCGCTGCGATTTCGAAACATCGGACCAGTGTGTTGCTAGTACTCAACAGTGATAGCTGAGGTTTGAAGAGATGCACACAATGGTAGTAATATGCCAAAAGCAAAAATATGGTAAAAGTGGTGACTTCACTTGCAACGCGCACCACAGAGCAACGGTGTTCTCCCATTCGTATGGGTAGTTAATGGGTTGAAAGTCATCCAAATTCATCGATAAATGAAAGTTCAGCATGGTGATGCACGTATATCATCACTCCAGCAGTGTTCCATAAAGTTCCAAAACAGCATTATTTCTGTAACAGACTCCCCTCGACCAGGTCAGGCACACCGAGTAGTGACGCCGAATGCCTTTGCAACGAGCCATTGTTTTTATAGCGGTACCCGCGAACTTCCTACGCACTGGAATATTTCCACTTGGCGTAATGGATACTGCATATGGACATTATATTAAAGAGAACTTTTTGTAATCACGAAATCACGGGTCAAATAATTTCAGTTTCAAAGTTTTTATTTGACTCTTTCTCGCACATTCAACTTCAACATCAGAGTGACTTTCCATGCCTCCACAAGTGATTAAATCTGGTATTTAAGAGCGCAAATGGTGATAAACGTGAAACTAGTAAAAATAATGTCTTTGGACATATTAGTCATTAGGAACCCTCACATTTTTGGCAACTATTTGTATTAAAATGAAAACCGACGACACGATGGTCATAACTTTTCATAAAATCATCGTTTGATAAATGATGATCGAGTTACTGACCATAAAAGCTGAGGGAATAACTGGACTTACACAGTTAATTTATTACAATTAATATTTTCGAGAAATTAAAATGCAAAAATTATTTTTCTCCAGGAAAATAAAATATTTGAATCAACTTCTTTGGACCGCAGAAATTCCCAATAAGACGAATGCCGTACGTTTATTAAGGCACATCTAAAATATTAGCGTTCAAATAATGCTTTTTGTATCAAAATGATAAACTTCTTGCTACTGAAGAAAGCCTCCACCTTCTCTCAATTTTTACAATATTTATGATTAAAGCTAAATTTCACGAAAAATGATTTTTTACAGCAATATCACAGTTTATCTTCAAATTCAGGTGGCATAGTGGCATTCATTATCAGCCGGCCAATTAGTCACTCAAATAGACATTTATTGTGCAGTTTTTGAATGTTCGGCAACACTAGGGTAATGCTAAATTAACTTGTCTTTCAAAAACATTACGGAATCAGATTTAGCGAAATGTTACACAATAATAATGACCGACTCTCAAGTCTCACGTAAACATGCCTAAATGCTTAGTTCTTAGACGGGCTACATGCTTTTAAATGATCATTAATTAGCACCATAAATGCCTATAGAGTACTTAAGCTATAGAAGTGTATCCATAGGCATATGGAATTTAGGTGAAGTACGCGAACTAGTTTATTATTAAAAAAAACAAGCATTAAATTAATATTTTTACACAAGATATAAGTTATCACAGTAGCGATTTAATACATAAACGCATGTTACAATGGAATATTTCGTAGGACCATCTACCACTTGTTTAAGTGATACACTCACTACTGGTGGTGGTTCTGACAAGATATTGGTAAAAAAAAACGGAAAAATGATAAACAACCCTCTAAATTTATTTTCTTTCGTAGATAAACTAATGTAACAGAAAAGTCGAACCCATACGTAGTTTGTATAAAAAGTTTCGGGAAAAATTTCGGAAAAACAGATTTATTTCATACTACCTTGATCAAAAATTTCCCGGAATTTATTCAGAAAATTAAAAATACAAGTTTATTCATCTAAATCTATATTGTCCCCTTCAAAGTAATCCCCATCGACTGCAACACACTTATGCCAGCGCTTGATCCAATCCTCGAAACATTTTTTATATTCGGTTTTCGGTATGTCCATCAGTGCTTCCTGCGATTTTTCCATTACTTCCTCTCGGCTGCTAAAACGCGTTCCCCGTAATGGTTTTTTAACTCGATTGAACAGAAAGAAGTCACAGGGAGCCAAATCAGGTGAATTCGGTGGCTGTTGGATGGTATTTGTTGCATTTTTCGTCAAAAAATTACGAATAATGATAGAACTGTGCGACGGTGAGTTATCATGGTGCAAAATCCACGAGTTTTCTGCCCACATTTCTGGTCTCTTTCGGCGAATGGCTTCACGCAAACGTCTCATAACGCCCAAATAATACTCTTTGTTTACTGTCTGGCCTTCTGGCAAAAATTCATGATGCACTACACCGTTGTAATCCATGAAAACCGTCAGCATTGCCTTCTTTTTTGACTGAAAACGACGTGGTTTTTTTGGTCTCGGCTCATTTGGTGAACGCCATTCACTTGCCTGATGTCTGGATTGCGTGTCGTACTCATAAACCCACGTCTCGTCTCCAGTAATGATCCTTTTGATGAATGTGGGATCGGATTCAGCCTCGCAAATCATGTCTTTTGCGACGTCAACACGGTCTCTTTTTTGCATGAAATTGAGGTCTTTTGGCACCAACTTTGCTGCTACACGACGGAAACCCAAATCATTAACCACAATGTCTTGGGCGGATCCATAGGCAATGTTCAAGTCCTCCGCTATTTCTCTGATGGTTAATTTGCGGTTATTGACCAACATT
>NW_027286874.1:99920453-100025453 GCF_022747635.1 Hetaerina americana | reverse complement strand
CCCTAACTTCCCTAACGCACCAAGGAAAACGAAAAATGGGCTTTAGAGAAAGATGGTCTTTGAGAAATTATTGATGTCTATTGAAAATTCCTCTTCTATGTATATCAATGTATGAATATCAATAAAATGTAACCAACTGATGCAAATCCTTTCGCTACACACAAACTTTAAATTCTGCCAGTTCCCCAGGGTAAATTGTTCCCATTTGCTGACAAGGTCTTCTCGAAACCCAATTACCGATTATGCATGCATCTATGTTTAACCCTTCCCCCAGGTTTCCCTCTTCTCCTTATCTTTCCGCCAATGACTCCTCGCACCCTAATGGATGTGGCTGGGAACACCGAAATACTGAAGTGAGATGTTTTCGTGTCGGTAAATCTTTTTTTATGAAATTAAATGCATGCGCATTAAGTATGTACATAAAAATACCTCTAATATTTCATATCATATTATATACACAATATAATAACTATAATATCTCATCTATATCGTACATGTACTGCGTATATAACCATAGTTATGTATATATAGATATTAATATATATATATATATACATAATTTAATTAGGTAATCTACCGGTTAAGGTAGGTTTTTGGATGGACACAGCTACTAAATAAATATTTTGTGACTCCTAAAAAAACACAAAATCCAGTATCCTACTCTACATCCGGTCCCTCTTCATCTCTGAGTATCTTCTTCCTCCCTTGATCCCGTCCAACATCTCTATCCTGTTCCTTCCCTTTCCTCGTTTACCTAACATTCTCCCCTCTATTACAGTCTTCAACATCCCACTGCCGGTCAATACCCCCTTCATCCACTTTTCCTGCCTCCCTAGGATTTCTTCCCACAAACCCCTTTCTTCGCCCACCATACCAAGTACTTCCTTGCAACCCCTTGGCTGACTGACAAACTAAAGCTTGATCATCAGCAAACCTAATATATTTTACGAATTCCCCGCCCACTTTCCTTCCTACCTCCAGTTCTTCCAATACCTCTTTAATCATTTCCTCTACATACCGGTTGAACAGCAACGGTGATAATGAGCAAACCTGCCTTCCACCTCTCCCTAACATTGCCCATCCGGACTCCCCATTCCCCACTCGCACCTGAGCAGTCTGAGACATGCACAGGTTGCGGATTAGCCTCCTTTCCTTCCAATCTATTCCTATTTTCTGCAATATACTAATTAGTTTTTCCCAATTCACTCTATCAAACGCTTTTTCGGAATCTACGAAGCAGGCAAATACCTCCTGGTTGTGTTCTATATTCCTCTCGATTAATAATCTCATTACTGCAATGGCATCACGCGTCTCTCTCCCCTTCCTAAACCCAAACTGCTCATCCCCTATGTAATCACTTGCCCTACTCTCTATCCTTTTGTTTATTATCCTGATAACAATTTAAGCGGCGAGAGAAATCAAACTTATTGTTCTGTAGTCCTCACATTATGTAGCCCTTACCTTCTGTGGAATAGGAACTAACACTGGTCTCACAAAGTCTTCTGGCCAGATTCCTTCCTCATAGATACTACGGATCAGTCCATATGGACTCTTCCTCCCACATTTTCCTAAACCTTTTAGTAGTTCCGCAGGAATGCTGTCTACCCTCACGGCTTTATTTGGTATCATCTTCCATAATGCCCTTTCTATCTCATCGTCGAGTATGCCTGGACCTAAGCTATCTTCAATTACGTCATGTTCTCTTTCAATGCCTAAGCTTGTTTGGCCTAAGTTCTTTGCTATACAGTTCTTCTATATATTTCTTCCATCTCTTCTGGATCTTTTCTGTTTCAACTATTATCCTACCCGACTTATCGCTACCTGTTACCATAGATCTTCCTTTCTTACTTCCCGATAAAGATTTAACCTTGCTGTACCAATTTCACCCTTCCTCTGCAAACTTTCCATATCTTCACAATGCGTCTTCCACCATGCTTCTTTTGCCATATTTGTTGCCTGCCTCAATTTATTGTTTAACTCTTTGTACTTCATTTTGCCTGACTCTGTGTTTACATTCTCCCATTTTCTCCTCTCTCTCACACGAAATCCCGCTATATGGCGAAATAATATTCAGTCACATGGAAATAGATAAAAGGAAAAGGGATAGGAGCACATATAAATGACCAACACAGGAGAGGTGGGGAAGGTGGAATCGAGCAAATCAGAAGCGAAAATGTTTCCTTGACCGGGACTTGAACACCGGATATTTCCACTTGCCGGACGGATACTCTAACCACTTGAGCAATCGAGGAAACGTAATTTTTATATACATGTAATAATATATAAAAGGTCTCTCCCAAAAGTAGTTAGGCTGAATCGATTAAATAAAATTTATTGCCATATTTGAAAATTTCAATCAAAAGCCCCTATAATACCCTTTTGTGCCCACACATCACTGCCAGCGGGTTTTCCACGCCTTCTGGAAGGCTGCGCCCGGAATGCTGCTAAGCTCCTCCGTCACGGTCTGTTGTAACGCTTCCACCGAGCTGTAATGACGTCTTTCCAGCACGGATTGCAGACGAGGGAAAAGGAAAAAGTCTGGTGGGGCATTGTATATAAAATTTGGATTCTCTCTCACATGGTCGAGAAGCTCTTGGTAAATCCGCCTTAGGGTTTGCTTTTGTTCGTCCGAGAGAACACGCGGCACCAACTTCCCACACACATTTCTCATGCCCATTTTATCGGTCACAAGTTGATGCACACCACTTTTAGGAATGCCAAGATCATCAGAAACCATTTGAACACTTAATCTGCGATCCCTGTCCAACAAAACCTTCACTTTTTTAAGAGTTTCATTTTTTGAGGTCAAATGGCGTCCTGAACGTTCGGCATCTTGGACAACTTCTCTACCCTCTCGAAACAACTTGTGCCACTCAAAAACATTCGATCTACCCATGGTGTGATCACCATAAGCTGCCTTGAGCATGTCATGAGTCTTTTTCCCGGTTTTGCTCAGTTTCACGCAAAATTTGGTGGCGTAGCGCTGTTCCATTAACCGGCCCATGATGGAGCGTACCGAGGCATAGAGGTTTCGCAAACGAACGATCCGCACTCCAAAAAGGCTGAGAGCTAACTGCCATCAGCCTTTCTTGAGACTCCCCGCCCTCGAACCCAGCCAGAGAAACTGCCGTCTGTCCGTTCGTCTATCCAGGAAAAAATAAGTCCTACTTCTTTTGGGGTAGACCTTGTATAGGAGATAGCGTTCGGGAGCCTGGCCAAAGAATAGGGGCACTTGGTTGCATAAACGCCCGCAGATTACTGCATGATTTACGTTTCATCGATACCTCAAGCGGTTAAGAGCATCGGCCCGGCAAATCGAAAGATCCGTGGTTCAAGTCACGGTCAAGGAAACTATTTTGTGCTTGTGATCTGCTTAATATATCCATGTAAATGAATATGTGCTCACCATTTAGCGGGTTTTCGTATTGCGTGTACATAGAAAACTTATATTATAAAAATATCATAGAAAACACGTAAAAGGACACACAGATGGTTTGAGCTTTCAGCCTTCTCAAGTGTTACTCATATTGCTCCTTCGAGCGATTTTTCATCATACATATACACATTCAAACACGAAATCCCGCCAAACGGCGAACAAATACTCATTAACATGGAAACAGATATAAGGAAAAGTGTGTTCCTATTCCTTTTCCTTATATGTTTCAATGTGTAATCGTTATATATATATATATATATATATATATATATATATATATATATATATATATATATATATAAAAGGATCTTATGGCATGGCCAGGGAGAAACCACTGATAATTATTTAACATCGATCGTCAAAACAAACAGGATTATAATAAACAACGGGTGAGTTGTGTGGATAAATGTTGAACATGCAATGCACGATGATAACTCATTAGTGAGGCTATTCTGGCAAATACTTATGCTTGTGTAGTATATGGATCCCTGAGGGATCCTTGCAATTCCCTGGACTATGGTTATTCTCAAAATTCAATGTAGAAATCGATATTTGCTCTGAAGAGTTCAAAGAAACGGAAGTTTCATAAACATTAACATTGACTTTAAAGAATCCAAGTCACGCTTCTCTTTGACCACTCTCTGATTGGACAAGAATTCTCTTTGTCCAAATTCGCCAAAAGATATTTCTCTTACTCTAGTATTGATGTTGTCTTCATAATAGCGGCCCCCATTTTTCGTACAAGTCCTGGTGGAAACCAAAACACAGAAGGTGATAGGTATTTGCTGAGTCATTCTCTCCGTAACCTCCTCTGCCGTCTGCTTCGTGTGTACTTCAATCATTCTACTCCTGCCATATTACGACTACTCTCGATATCTTTAACGAACACGTTATTTTTCGAGTATGAAACTTTTTCAATGCACTAAATACCGTATCAACTAAAGTGAAACAATTCTAAGTGCAAGGCGAAACTGTGAACTGTTTGATATTAGAAATCTCGAGAGTGAACCTCTCGTGAATCAGCAAATAACTTAAGTTGAATAAAGTAAACAAATAATGCCGGGGAATTGGTAAAAAATAGAATAACACAACAGCAATAAAAAAGACGGAGATCACCTGATGCGGAGACCAATGCCGAGTGGAATTTCGGATTCAGCAGATTCGAAGGACCGTCAGTGATTTCCAAAATATATGTGGGACCGAAGTAGGGGGGGGGGGAATGAATTTGGGGCCTGAGGTTATTCCCATGGAAGGGACTGCTACGACTGGACATTATGTGCAAAAAATAGCAATTTTCTCCGGCAAAAGAATTCGCTGGGGTAATAAGGTACTAAGTTCGCGGAGGATTGATGGAGGGCGTAACACGCGGAATGTAACGATCAGGGAACGTGGAAGGTCAGGTGAGGGGAAATAGGAAGGAGAGTGAGTGGGGGATGAGGTTTAGGTCGCTGGGAGGGTCGACGGTGGGAGTGAGACCGAAAGCGGGAGTCGCGGGAGGGAGGGCTTGAAGGAAGCGGAAGAGTAAAAGTGACCCTTTGATCCAACGCCCGGTTTGTACCGTTACGGAGACCGTGAAGGAGGGAAGACGTGATCTTGAGAAAGGGATGCGAGTTGAAGACGTGGGCGAGAGGGTGGGGGGGGGGGCGCAGAGGGTGAAGATGCGGTGTGGGAAGAGGATGACGAGTGAATTGGGAATTAAACCTGAATCGACTTGGGAGAAAGGGGACTGAACCTTTTGGATTGAAGCAGATTCGGCGGGGTAATGCCAAGAGAGTAAGTAGACTGATTCACTGCGAATTCTTCGAAACGGTTGACACCAGTCCTTGATTCTCAAAAAAATTACTTCAACCCCTACATTAATTGTCCCTGAGATGATTTACTATTTTAGTGACTTCTCAGAGTCAATAATGTATGCACGGATTTCATAATGAAGACGGATGAGGAATCTGAGTTTTTTTAAAACTTCTTGATTGTTGCCGATTTTATTTTGAAGAAAATGTAGAGTATTTGTTATGTAATCACTTAAATAGGAGGAGGATGATATTAAAACTAGGTATCAAAGCGCAAGTCACTCACCTTCCCAAAAGAATATGGTGTCCCAAAACCAAATCGTTCACAGCCATCATATCAAATTTAAAAATCCAGAATTTTACCCGAGAACTCGTCTATTACTCCCATGAATGCCATCATAATTACCATACTACCATGGAAAGAAAATTATATTAAGATAAAATATTCCTATCCAGAGGAGCCAAAGAGCCTCTTTTACGGTATCTACATATTTCCACACATATCTGAAAGTCTACCATATGAATAAGATGGATTATAACTGCCGTTCGTACTAGAATTAAAAAAAAACCAAGTGCAGAGATATTTTTCAGCAGACAATATAAATCAAACACACGACCTTCGAGATAAGATTACGAGGACCTTCTCAGAAATACGCTCCATTGCAATGGGTCAGATAATACCGAGCCACAATCATCAATGACAAACAAAGAATCATTCATTACATTTATTTCGACTTTAAATTCTCCATTTCAGTCTACTATAACTGTAACAATGCCAGAAAGAGAAAGAAAGAAAGATTTGCCATCATGTGAGAGTTAAAAATGAAGGAAACAGAAAATAAAATGATAAATTAGAATTGCCTATTGATTATACTTTCGACCCACTTGAAATATTTGACTAATCGCTTTAGCCCACTAATTGTAACAACTCCTCTGATGCCATGAAATGGTAATGAAAATCAAAGACTAAGGTTCTCATTTGGTGCTGTCGTAATATTTCGCTTAGAAGATACCCTGTGAATTAAGACAGCAGGGAACAATTCTTTATCATCCAATAAATTGGTTTTAGGCGGCGATCTTACGAGATCGCAAATTATACTTTCATTAGTCTCTCGCGGACGGGTATATGCACATCAAATATTAAGCGTTATTGTATGAGTACTCTTTTCTGTGTGTGTTATGTATAGTGTCCTCGGCTTTATAGTGCCTCTCGGAATTCCCATTCATTATTTTATACATAAATATATATTTATGATATATTTATGTAAATATATATACATAAAACACACGTTTGAGTATATGTATGTATTATTTACACACACTCACAAACATGCACACTCACGCTATGTGTGTGTGTGTATATATATATATATATATATATATATATATATATATATATATATATATATATATATATATATATATATATATATATATATATATATATATATATATACACGCACGGCGGGATTTATAAAGATATAAATACATATATATATATAAACATAGATGTAGACTTTTAAAACATAGAAACACAAAGAAACGACGACGACGGTCGAGCCGTCGAAACGTCAAAACTACATATGTGAGCGCCCTTTCTTTGTGCTTATGTTTTAAAAATCTACATCTGTGTTTTGATATATTTGTGCGTCGCCGAAGAGCGTTCCATTTCGAAGAAACTTAAATAAATAAATATATATACATATATATAAATATACCTATATTTATGCTTTCATATTAGCACATGCGCCCAAACAAATGCTCGTTTAAATAGCCTTTGCGGAGAGGAAATACAAAGACACTTGATAGTGACGTAAAGGTAATAAGGAAGATACCGTTTCGAAAGAATTATTTACCAACACGCGAGATAGTTTGCAGCCAAGACCCCCTCCTCTTTCTCCCGTCTAACTGCCTACACCGTTCAGTTACGTAATGCGAACCGTCAGACGATTACGCCGACTTCGTGTCATAAGAGGGCAATCCCACGCTGTCCGATCGTTTCTTATTCGAAAGAGCAATATAGCGTTCAATTTCTACCTCCTGTGATACAGAAAATTTTCTCGCACCCGGATCTGTGCTCGTCTCTTTGCATTATTCTCATGAAATACTATTTTGCATCGGTAGTGTCACGGTAGTATCATTGAAAACTGGGAGTCAATAACCTTTTGGGAGAGATGGCCTTAGAAGGAAAATTGCTTGTATGACTTAAGAAAAACCCGATGACTGGGGTCATATCGCACCGTGAACTCATTCTTCCCTCGAGATGAAATAAAAAATATACCATTAGCATGATCTACAACGCGCGACCTTGTCAGTCCAAGGGGGCCCGACTGTTCCAGCCGAATAAATGTGACTTGGAGTCTTCTAGAGCTAACCTTTTTGATATGAGGAAAGTGACGGTTAATTTAGGATGAATAATGTTTTTTATCAAATCGAGGTGCTAGGTGCGATAGTAGGTTGCCGTTAACCCGTTCATATTCCGCGATAATTACTAGCGTTGCTTCTATTTGCGATGTGAATTCAAGTGGCATTAATCGTGTTAAAGTGTTTCGCGGATATCCGACGTCATTGTAAAAAATAATCCTGCGATGGCGTCTTATTTTATTGATACCAGTACTTTTTAATGTTTCTCACTAATCCCGACTATTAACTTACAAATGGAATAATATGTATGTCTCATATACTTATGATTTTACACCTAAAGAGTCTTTGAAAAGCAAGTGATCGTCTTCTAAAGCTCAAGAGCTGCGTTTAGGCGTGGTGTGTAAGTTAAGGAAACAAAGAGTAAGGAATCAACGAATGGCAAATCATTCAATCAATTCATAGGCAAGAATACTGGTTATTTCTCTGAACCTACATAAAAATACCAAAGTACCAGAAAAACCAATAGTTAGTACCAACGTTAAAAAAACCAGGCACGGATTAAGGGTGCTAATCGTAGGTGTTTATCAGTACCCATGTACCAACCCTTATAAACCTACAGTATAACGCTACTATTGTAAAACTACATATAATTATGTACTCATCGAACATTAGTTCTTACAGTCCGAAAAGAAGTGATGCTTTGGTCGTGGATTAGCGTAATTTATAGCGTATAGTCCCGGGTACGCATTGGATAAATTCCATAAAGTTACGCCGATTATTGAAAAAAAATACAGCCTGCTTAAATATTGAGCGGCGAAAAATTCCGGTGCCATGTGCCACGCGGTATTACAGGTTTTATTTCGACCTTTTACTTAATATTCAGCTTCCATTCTTAGCAGAACTGCAGCCTGCCAAACGTGGATGCTAATCGCTGAGTGCGACGAAATGACCCGAATGCTAAATACTTTCGCCGGTTCTCCCTTACACGTTTTAAATTCAAGCAAGGCGCTCAATTATTGCGCATCAGATTGCTTGGGATGTTTCAGTCTGTGAGAGAGGGAGACCATCTACTATCAGACTATAAAGACCAGCTAATACCAAGCCCAACGGCGGGTGGCATTAATACATGAGAGTAAAGCATCAAATACATTTCCCCGTTCCGTCTTTGGTAGTCCCAGGAAATTCCGCAGGTCGTAAATAAGCATTATTAGTAAATGACAAAAAATGAACGCAAATAAATCGATATGACTATATAGAAGGTTCAGAAGATTCAAGGAGAAGATAGCTACAGGAACATATTTTCCATTAACACTAAGGGAATAATAAATTGATGAGTATAAAAATGTGTGTACACCGTAACAGTATGCAAATTGAAAAAGGGTGTATGCTGTAATTTTGTATCTCATGGCTTTCTTCCAGATTCATCAACATTATACGACATTAACGGGTTACATATAAAACATTGTTATACCTCATCATATCCAATGCATGTCCTTAAGTCTCAAGCATTGTTTTTCACAGGGCTTTTCTTTAAAATAGTTTCCGGAGAAAGTCTTAATGAATCGTATAAATTCGTATTTCTCTTCTCTGGTGGTTTCCGTTCAATGGGTGTGACCAACCGTCCACCCCTTGGGAGATTTTACGTTCTTTACCATTCAAATGCCGTAAGTACTACCATTACTTCGAATGCCTTAAGCATTTTTCACTTCGCATGTTCCATTAGACGTATCTTTGACGTCATACCGGCTGATTGCTGCTAATGACGAATATTATCGAGTGTGTCTTCTTGGCCCACACTTTCAGATTATTTATTTTTTACTTTTTTCGCGCCTGATGATCCTAAATCATTGGTTTATCTTTGATGTGAATTAGTAAATTCAGTCCTCCAAGCGTGCGTGCGAATAATTGGTAGAGACGCGTCGTTCTTATTTACAAACGATATCAAAACCCACTGACTTACTAAGAGCTCGTAAATTTGTAATACGTGGCAGAACATATGGGCAATAATATTTGTGCGGTTGTTAGGTTGCTGACTTGACTTCTGTATTCTATATTGAGAATGTATGTCGAGGTTTTAGGGTTATTGATACCTGAAATAAATGAGAAAAAAGAACGAAAACAAAGAGTTCTTTTGAGTTCTCGGAAAAGCACGCAGTGAGTCGGTTCAACATTTCATTACATACGAGACCTCTTGATCATACAAAATGCTCCAAGGAACACCCAAACTAAAATGTATTCTGAACCCGAACCTAATGAATAATTTTGAAGAAAAATGGAATATAAATGATAGGTAGTTTAAATGGGGAACTTTTTAACTGTCAGCACACCAAAACACCGATAATTATATTGATTTATATCTATTAAGTCATAACACTGCTTATTTTTATCAATTTTGCTCAAAAATTTATTTTTTCTGTAGATATATTGATACATAAAATAACTTCCATATTACTTCAGCGAAAAAAATGTTTTAAATCTAATATTTTACAAACTTTCGCATTTCAGTAAAAATATCCAAATATTTAATTAAAAATATCCGTTGTCGTTATGGTGCCTCGAATTGTGACATTTTTACGTGTAGGTATATTCCTTATACGAGGGGGTATCGTAAAGTTTTAATTATTTGTAAAAATAATCGAGATAGAAATTTAATTTTTATTTGTTACTCTTACGACTTCTCTACATGGTTAGCATTCCGAGTTATACATTTCTCCCAGCGTTTCTTGACCTTTCAAAGGCCGTCATTGTATATATAACTTAGCAGATTGCGCCTAAAACCATTGTTCCACCTCTTGAATGACGTCATTTGTGTTTTAAAATCTCCGACCCCGCAATGGTATTTTGAGTTCTGGGAACAATAAAAAGTCGAAAAAAAAAAGAAAAAAGAATTTGTTCTACATATAAATTAATCCTTATGCACATAATGTTTTCAATTACAGCTATTAATGTCGATTTGTTTTGTTTCAGGAAGCCGTAGATTGAAGTAACTCGGAGTATGAAGAAGATAAGAGGCTCGCAGTGTGATTAAGTTCCTTCATTTGAAAGGTTACAGGGTTCGGCAATCCACGATGAAATGATGGCTGCTTATGGAAATGATAGCCGTCATATGACACAGTTGTGAAGTGGAGAAGAAGTTCCCAAGCTGGCCACATTTCCTCACAGACTATTCAAGAAAAGGAAGACCGTCACTCACGGACGACGCTTCCACAGTGAATAAAGTGGAGGACTTTATCCTATTAGACCGAAAGGCTACCATCCAAATGATCATGAATGAGAATGATGTTAATTACGGCAGGGTGTGTTAAATTATTCACGAAGAACTGCACATATCAAAGGTTTCAGCACCCTGGGTTCCACAACTACTGACTTCTTTTCAGAAGCAAACACGGCGCGACCTGCAATCGTATCCATGGCGCGACCGGCAATGAAAGCAATGTGGCTTTGAAACTTTTCCACATCCGCCCTATTTTCTCGATATCGCCCCCAGCGACTTTTTCGTATTCCCAGAACTCAATAAACTATTGCTGGGTCGGAGATTTGACAACACATATGACGTCATCAAAAGGTGGAACAATGGTTTTCGATGCAATCTGCTGGGTAATGAAATGACGGCCTTCAAAAGGTCAAGAAACCCCGGGAGTAGTGTATAACTCTTTATGGTTACTATGTAGAGAAGTATTATGAATAATAAATAAAAATCAAGTTTCTAACTCGATTTTCTTTGGCAAAAATTAAAATTTTACGATACCCTCTCTTATACGAGTACACGGGAGCTGTCTACAAAATTGTCGGATGGCACTCACTAATCAGCAAGGCTGCTTCAATAAGCTGCATGCATTATTGAACGGATAACAGTATCAATGGTGAAACCAAGTCCATAATAAAAATATTTGAGGATGTTCTGAGAAAGAGGACTCACATAAAAATCAAAATAACAAGTCAAACACTAGAGCTTAAATAACTAATGTAGCTCGGCGGTATTTTGAAAGAAAGCGGAGAAGCAGCAGGAGAAGCACCTCAACGAGAAGAATAGACCGTGCAATTGAAGCATTCACAAAGAAATGGGGATTGATTGAGGGGACTACACCAAGCCATAAAGAAAAGAGTGGAGAGATATCTGAAATGGTGTATGGCATTATATGATTATTGAATATGCTCTTTGAGAAAGGATGATGGACGCAAATTGGAGAATTCGAGATACGGACATGGAGACTGATGGAGAAGCAACTACGAACAGAGAGGGCGAAAACTTTTAGAGGTAAGGGTTGAAGAGAAGTGATTGATGGGGAAATTGGAAGGGGGGCAAAAAAAGTGTATGGAGGATGCATTAGGAAGCAATGGAAGGCTGTGATGGAAGGGGCAATATAGGAAAGTACGGAAGAGAGTGCAAAAAAGAGGCATTATGGGCGGAATGATAGGAGATAGAAAGTATCCAGAGCGAAAGAATGAAACAGTAGTCCACGACACTACTGTCTTGTATTGCCTTATGGTACATTTTGGGTGATGAGACCCTTGAAAGGCCACGGCGCTGTATTACGTGCATTTTTCTGGGGCTGGAAAAGGCGTAGTTTTCATCGGTAGAATACATTTATTCAATAATGCCGTATCACAAGAAATATGTTATTACCAAAAGAGTTCAAAAGTTTAGATTTTGGCGAATAAAACCGCTTAAACTTACTCGTATGATTGAGCCTCAATGAACACAAAGGAAAACAAAATTTTCCAGTTGCTTGTGAAGGTATTGAAATTCCATGTTAGCGGGTATAAGGGTTATGAATAAGAATATTTATTCTTATACGGCCATCTAAGTGCTAAACTGAGGTAAATTAAGCATTTTAAAGACATAGAGTTAAAGACTAAGGTATTTTAATGCTTAAAAGATAATCTCACAAGGCATTTCCGAGCTCAAATTAAAGCAAATCGAGGTACATACATAACGATCTGTGCAATATTTGTCACAAATTGTATCTATTAGGTGTGAGAAATCCTACCATACTATACTTAACTTAATCCGTCTTACCCCGATTCTTCAAAAAATGCGTACAAATTAAACTTTGGGAAAATCCGTTATTTCGTACCAAAGTAATTAGGGCATTCAATTCATTCGTGCAATTATATCGTTAACTTTATATTTTTAGAAAGACAGAAAGCATAAAAGTGAGAAAGTGGAAAAGAACACGAATGAATGTAAATTCACTTGTTTGATTCGTTTAACCCAGTGGCATGTGGAGAAGTTTCATCGGAAACAAGAGTAAAATGTTGACACCAGGGTTTCTATCGTGTTGCCCCATTTAGCAGGACGACCGTTTCGCTGGTGTTACATTCAGCATCTTCTGCTGCCAGATGCCGACTTAAAGCCAGTGAAACCGCAGTCGTCCAGCCAAATAGATGAATATTTGTGGGGCTTCCTTCGCTTTCGTTCATTCTCAAAACAGACACTGAAGATCGTAAGCTAATGGTTCACGTCTTTGTATTAGTTATTTATACCCTCATTTCCTTTCATCATGAGGCCGAATTGAATTTCCTCCAATTGGTCCTTACGTAGATTGCGTATTATGCATCCGGCATTTGTCACACACTTATGTTCTATAGAATAGTAAGCATTTGATTCCGGTGAACATGATTGCATGCTTTCTCTGAATCCACGAACGCGATCAATAGCGGTTAAGCATTTTACTCTTTTACTAAGGTCTTTCCTGTAACAGGCTGAATGGCCAAACAAGCTTCTTTGTACCCCTATTTTTCCCTCAACGCAACTGATCTAACTAGAAATTTATCAGTACTTTCACCAGTATCACACATATTGCTTTATAAATATTTATCTTCTTGCCAGCATTTTAAAAAGCAAATATATATATATAATGGATTCAGGGGTATAAAATATAAATAAGATATAAAATTATGTCTCCAGTAGTGTTATGCTTCAGTCTTCATCGACGCCGTTTTCATCTATACCTATTTTGGTACCTTTTTCCATGTAATTGTTAAGTTATTCAACATCCATTTACTCACTTATATCTTCATCGTTAATTGCAATGCCATCGTTGTCGTGCTGAATTTCATTAATGCATACATTATGTTCATCACTTTAACACGTACTATTTTAAAATTTTCAGGTAAAATTGTTTTGTACTTGATATAAATTGTTTATCCTCTCTTTTATTGACGTAGTCAATAATATTGCTTGTCCTTCAATAGGAACGACAATAACATATTCATTTCCTAATCCGTCGAAACTTTCCTCGCAATGATCTTCATTGATTCCCACAGGGTCTATGGCTCACTCTTGATAACTTGCTATTCCCTGCTTTATCACAATGGGAGTCCACTTTCAATAATTTGCCGCCTTTTATTTTATTAGTTTGTACATCATATTCTCCAAATTCTCTTTTTTTGGGATATTCTGAGACCAGCCTTTGTTGATTAGTTTCTTTCAATTTACCTACTTGCCACCTTTTGACTGCTGTTTTCTATAGCATCTTGAATTTCATTTGGCGCTTAATTTCTTTACTTTCGATATCTAACCATTTTGTTTGTCTTTTAATTAGCTCCTGAATACTCTCATCATCCCTCAGGGTGTCTACATAAACTAGCAGATGAAATTCACGGACAAATCCCGGTAAAAAAGGATTCCCGGATTCTAAATAGCCGTGACCTTGACAGATAAAGTAATGCCTCGTTCTTTCTGTTAGGGGAGACCTGACCCGGAGGAAGACTTGTCTTGGGATATATCCGTCTCTCCGACCGTGCGCAACTTCCCTTAAGGCCGGATTGACAGACGAATCAAATGAAATTAACACCAAACTTAAATTTGGGAAACGGTACTAATCGAGATGTAACATTATTCTACTATTATCATTTATTATTTCGCTAGTAGACACTTTATGACGATTAATCCCAGTAAAGCAATTGTATCGCTAAAAAATTAAAAGGTTGTATTGAAAATCGTTTCTTCGTCAGTGTTCGTTAACAAAATAAAGGAAATGCAAAGGTCCGAAACCATTTTCAAGATAAGGATACTCTGTGAAATGAGGTTCCTATTTCTATTCATTCCACTCCGGAAGTGTCGTAATATTCCTATCGCATCTTTTTCTCGGTTGCATTGCGATTGCATCGTAACTACGAGTTCTCGTATCAATCATAAATATGTATTGTAAAAGACTGTTTTGTATAGAATGCTCTTCATGACTGTACCAAAATATTTGACATATCACCGTAAATACTAATGTTTTTCACTGACAAACTTCACTCAAAAAATAATTCTTTAAAACTAAAACGATACATCTGTCCATTATGCTTGTCCAGTGCATTCACGGTATCCAATAGTTTTTTTATGTACCAAATTAAGGCTTATTCATCCTCGCATTGCTTCAATATAACGGTTTGGTCAGCATAAGCAGTTATTGATTCAGTGGACAAATTTTTTCCTCAAATTTTCCAATATTTTTTATCAGTACTTACTGCTCAGTCTGATAAGGTGTAGCATAGAATAAAGGATAAAGTGAGATGATATAAAGCGTGTATCAGTCCAGAGATTATATCGGACCAATCAGTGAAAGTTCGGTAGAAATCATTTTTGAGGGTACAGAACATAGGTAATGAAACTTCCTACCTCATTTTAATATTACTACAGGCATACATTTCATGCAGCTGAAAAAATTGCTTTCAAATAATATCTAGTTGAAATCGATAACTAATAAAAAAGAATAAGAGCAAGAACAAGATTATTTAACCGTTTGGTTGGCATGCGGCTAAATTTATACATACCATTTTTCAATTCAAGAACTTTAAAAAGAGAAAAAAAAACATTTGAGAAGGTGGGCATGGAGAGTAACATCATGCTCGCGGGCCTATGGCCGAACATACAGGGTTCGTCCGGAAAATAAGTGTACTGAGCTCAGGAAAAACAATTTATTACACTTTTACATATCTTAAGCTAATATTCCTCAAAATAGGACCCTTGTGAGTCAATACACTTGTTCCAGCGGCGTTCCCATTCCTGGAACGCTCCCGCGAAGGCATCATCGGGAACCTCTCGAAGACTCGTCGTCGACCTCTTCTCTGCCCTCCACGAACATCTTGTGCCACGGAAAGATCATGTTTCTGGACATGGCTGACTCCCCGTAAGCCTGGTTAATCATACCGACAGTTTCGGTAGACGATTTCCCAAGCTTTACCGCAAATTTGATGGAATAACGCTGCTCCAAAAACTTCGGCATCGCGTTCCGTGACGTGGGTCGAGCGTGGAGGTTCGCGTTAACAGAGCTTCTCACTACACCACAGCTCAGAGCCGACTGCCTTTTTCAGCGTCGCTTGCCAACATACCCCCCTCCAATCGCAGCCCGTCAGAGCGGTGCTGGGCGCGCCTGGAGCGGCGCGCCCAGCCCAGGAGTTAGTACACTTATTTTCCGGACGAACCCTGTACCTGTGCCTCAGCAACTCTTCGTCACGGCAACACGAATCCAGCCGGGCAGGGAAGGGCTACTACGGTTGATTATTTGAGCGGTATTGTGACCATTCTTAAAACAATTATGTTTGTAATTCATGAATGAGCATCGTTTGGATGAGAAGGTATTTTTACAATTCACGGTTAAGTCATATGACTTCAGAAAATCCCCGCTTTTCACGGAATTTTCGGAGGCTATTTAGCCTGCGATTGAAATTCAGTTTGAAATATTATTCTATTCTGGGATTTTCTATTAAAAACTTCTTTGCGGTGGTTTACAAACAGGATTTCATGGACCTATGGCTATGATATACTATATGTAAGAGCAGATTCTCAATAAGCCTCCTGTAGCGTGGCAAAGGCTTCAGATAATGATTTTTTTCAGGCGAAAGCAAAATTTCCATTTAGCGTAGCGCTTTACCTCCATGCTTGCCGTCGGAGAACTGAACATGTTTAATCTTTCAACGGCTGCTGATGACGCAACAATGGATTAATGCAATTTAATTTGTTCTAAATTAAATTTACTGCACCAAAGAACGATGAAAAAATAAAATTTGCGCAACAAATTTTTAGAATAAAAAATATATGCAATATTCATTGAAAAGCCTTCGTACACCTTGTAGAGGGGAGATGTGTGACAACATTTTCTTAGTTGAATTTCCTTACTTAAGCTGAGAAAGAATATTGTAAGTAATAACGCTTCAACATGCGCATGCATCTTAGGCAGGTGATTTAAGTGAGTTTAACCCTTTGTTAAAGGACTGCCAAATTCAACTCAAATCTGATTTCAAAATGGATAAAAAATACAGTAAAACCTTCCCAAATGGCACTTTTCTTTCGCTAATAACGTTTTTTTGGGGGGTGGGGGAGTTATTGGACATCAATCCATTTTATTGCAGTAAGTTCTCGATACTTTTGCATTAATACGAGGAGAGATACTGTGAGGATGATTTTCTGTCAACATTTTTAAATAAATCTAAAAAACGGTAGAGAAATTTAAGGCTAAAAATATTTATGAAAAGAAGCCGTCATATTAATTAATATTATCACTAAAATTTTCGGAGAAAAAATTGTTGGTACCTCCCTCGAAAGGGACACTAATAAGTGAAATTTTATAGCGTCTGAGATTTCAAAATCGATAAACTCAGCTCGGAAGTCGGGAGTATCGAAAAATCATTTGCGGTCCCAGGTTGACCTTTGCGGTAAGTCCTCAGTCTTGTTTGACTCTCTCATATTGATTTAACTTTTCAATGGGTAGAAATGTTGCTTGTTGAAATAGAATATTTTAACATTGAAGGTGTAATCCCAAATATGTATTAACGTTTAGAATGTCCACGTTTGAAATAACTCGGTTTTCATGATCATTTCTCAACAGATTTAGTTCTTAACTGTCTTAAAGATTTAAACTTTTAATGGTCTTGAAGTAGGAAAATTATTCACCGATTCCGAAACCATTTCAATGATCATTACTCAAATCAACACAAATTAGGTTCACAAGTGTCTAATTCCTTCCTTAAAATTCGACTTTTTGCAGCCATCCCTGTCTTATGGATATATTTTTTCCAAACTTCAAGAGACTTCTCTCCTTTCAGCAAGTTTATTTTCACTTCTTCACCATGAATAACATGGCTTAACGCGTATGGATAAGTGCCTTAGTGTTATGAAATTAAACCCTACATTCTCATGTCAACCCCTCATTGTCAACCGCATTTTCGATGGAGGTGGTGGATCGGCTATCAATTCAGTATGCGTTCGCATTCGGTCTTTTCCTTACCTATGGACTGCCAACGCGGTTAGCAAAAGAGCTCTTCCTTCGTCATTCCAATCGCAGTAAATCTATTTGGCTCCATACTCATAAACATTCTCAAATAATTTTCCTGAAAACTCCGACGTGAAATTTCTGTAGTCATCGTCGAGGATTAAAAATATGATCTGTGATTAGACCGTTCCACAAATAGCTGCGGAAAAGAAAAGATTTGAATAAAAAGTGGAGGCAGCAGAAATGATTGTTCCACAGACATAAAATATTTCCTAACGAATAATAGATGCATCATTAATACTAAACTAATGAACGCGTTTTTACTTTTTATTTTTTCAATGAATTTGTTATGAAATGTGATTATTAGAATCCAATGATTTGATATAGACACCTACGCACTGGTTCTACATTCATTATTAATACGAACGGAAGGTAATAGGAATACGGAAACGTAAATGTTTCACGTGAGGTATATGCCTAGCATGGAGGGGCGGTTTAATGCTTTTTCCTTTGCAGCAACTGACCGCACGAAATAAAGCGCTCATGTGACCACTTCACCCATCCCTCGGAGTTCGACCTTGACAACGCGCCCCTTTCTCCAAGCCCGAGCGGAAGGAATACAGCCATGCGTTCGTCTTAATCGACTCTACAGTGCGCCTATTTTTAGGCGTTTGAGAAACGCTCATTCACTGAGTAAAATTCGCTCTCCTGGCCTAGACCTAATTCTCTACTCCGGCACGACGCGCCGAGGTCGGAATTTGCCGATATCCTGATCGTCAGCTTCGTCAAATTCCTCGGTTTATCACCACAGTGTCCTGCAAAATAGTCCAAAACCTATATAGAAACATTATACTTTGTCTTACCCCCCTAATCACACATATATGCGGTCTAGGTCGTCCAACTTAAGATGCTCATTTTATTATTTTTACGGGAAAAATCGAATTTTATTGCTTAATTCAAGCGAACGTCAATGACAGAAACTAATATGCAAAAACTTTCGTGAGAAAAAAATCCAGGCAGCAAAAGGATCGTAATATAACACAGGAACTTTCTTCTTCCAGCTTCTACAAAGTGAAAAAAACTTACGTAATTTACGGAGAATACTAAATAGTTGCTCACCGCAACCAGTTCTGTTAAAAAAGAAACTTTTCAGGGGTGATATGGTGGAATATCATAATTAATTAAAAATTAAAAATTGGCAATTTTCCACAATCCCAAGTCGTGGAAAATTGCCAATTTTAATTTTTATAGTTAGCCAGTTCTGGTGTTAAAGTCTGGTAAAGCGTGGATGAATCGCGTAATTTATTTAGAAGCATTTCTATGTCAAGCCACTATATTGGCTGGGAGAAAATGTTCAACGAAAGGGAAATTAACATCCCAAAAGCGAAGCTAGCCATCCATACCTCGCTAGAGGGTGTTGGGATACTAGTCTTAACTGATACTCGTTTACGAGCAGTCATTAGAGGCTATTTACAACTGCTAAAATAGAGAATAGAAAATGCTTATAAATGGAAATGACAATCAAAAGATGGGAGAAATGCAGGAAAATATGCTCTGCCGAAGCTTAAAATGGACGAAAAAAAAGTTTTTACGTAAAATGTGGCCGCATTCT
Organism: Hetaerina americana; assembly: GCF_022747635.1. Lineage (NCBI taxonomy): Eukaryota > Metazoa > Arthropoda > Insecta > Odonata > Calopterygidae > Hetaerina > Hetaerina americana. The sequence goes on along the minus strand of NW_027286874.1, from coordinate 100,006,046 downwards.
GAAGCGCAATATTCATAAAGGGGGGCTGTGAAACACATGGAATTCTTCTCTCTTTATTTTTCCGACTGTTTGTCCCGAAGTCGCCCACTTGATTTCATTGCCTTTTCTTTGATTGAGTCCCGCAAAAGTTCACCGTCTCCATTCAAAATTCGTCTACTTTTTCCAGTCCTTCGTCTTTTCGTAATTTACTTATATCATGCGTTTTTCGAATCTAAATAAATATCGTTTCTGCTTGAATCCACAGCAAGTAACGGTTTCTTAATTAATTAGCATGCAAAAATGGAATACCATACATTACGTGCACTTATCGCTCCAGAGTGGTTTTCTCCTTTTCTGAATGGATGCCTTCCCACTCCCCGCACATTCGTCCTTAGACTCCAGAAAAGCGTAACAGCATCATTATCGGATATTTTTGTAGAGAGACACTCTAATTTGACATACTTTGGGCGCATTCTATAAACAACATTCTACTCGTATATACAATAGGATATCGGCGTGCCTCTAATATTTTTTTCCGAACGTTCCTTATAGTTATAAAATGTACACTATAAACGTTTCAGTTCTAAAATTAAAATCTCTTATGAAAAAACAATCGCACAAGAGGCTTTGTTTGGATTCCAGGCAAATATGTTTCTTCGTCACTTAAGACATAAAATTCGAGTAATTTGCATATTACCCTCTCATGTTTGCAAACCAAGTTTCCAAGTATTTGACCACATTATTCAGTAAGGGTTTTGTTTACAGTACAATAAATGTTTTGTTTATCTTTTACCGTTCCATGAAAGAATCTCTTGACTGCGAAATTAAATTCACCCACATTAACTAAGCACATCATATATTTTTCTTAAAGATTGATAGTGTTGAAAGTTAATACTCTTATTTTTATCCAATCAGGTAAATTGACATAAAACGAATGGATTCCATTCATAATGGCGGATGACTGTAACTCGGGGACCTTGTTATTTGAAACCCAACGCCGTCTCAATACTGCATACTAGAAAATACGCACCAATACAAAACTGCGCACGCCAAGGAAATATTGCAGGCAGGTCACAAGAGGAGTGACAAACGTTGTCAAATGTTTGTCTATAGCTGAGTATTACTTTTGTGCCATCGGTGGAGACAAAGGATGATGAAAATTTTTTATAAAGAACATTGGGACTGTAACAGAGCTCCTCTAACGTTGCTTTCGCAGCACCATGTATTTTGGCAATTTCATTGATCTGAAGCCGGAATACTGACGAAGAGAGTAAAATTAACGTCTAATAACTGACAGGTTAATTGTGCGAATGTAGGTTTATCCTACAAGAAGGAAATAACATCGTCTGCTTATCTATTCTCAAGTACAGAAATCAATTAATATAGCTAAACCAAAATAGCTCCAATAATATAATGTGGATCACGAGTCTGCAATTTGAATACTACGACTCCTGACCGTGCGTAGCAATGCTTATTCTTTAATCACCCAGGAGGATCCAGAGCATAACGGAGAGAATTAATGATCAGCAACTGTTCGACTCATCGAACTCACCTAGATTATGTCTTGAACCGAAACTATTCCATTCGCACAGAATTAATAGACTTTGTATGACCTGTAATTTCATATGAATTCCCATATTTTATGCTTATTCAACCTTTTCTTAGGTGTTATGCTGCTTCATAAGCTTCGAAGTCTATAAACATTTTTTGCATGGGAAATCAAATGGCTGATCTAATTCGATAATTTCGATCCATCGTCTGTTCGTTACGCATGCTATTGCCCACTTTTAACGATTTCTTCAAAATTAAGTGGCATGGTTTCCCGATGGTTAGAGCGTTCGTTCATTGGGCAAAGTGTCCCGGGTTTAAATCGGAGTTATGCCTTTGGGTACCTCAGGGTAAACCCAAGATAAAAAATTACCCAGAAACCAGAAATTTCAGGAAAAATATGACGATATAGGAAAATGAGCTACACATCCTACCACTAAGTGTCAAATTTCGTACACCATAGGGAATACAAGGTGATCCTAACCCTCATCTATCAATACGGATATTCGGCTTGCATTCTGAGGACACAGCAGCTTTGTCAGATGACCTCATTGCTATACAACGCTGGTGCCACACTTGGCAATTAGAATTAAACTAAAAAAAGTGCGTAGAGATGAATTTTTGGAAAAAGAGCAATTCCTTCCCGACCGCCTACTGCATCGGAAACATCGAAATGGAATGTATAGAATCGACTGAATGAATACTTAGGCTTTACCCTCACTCACGAATTCTCCTGGGTGAAACACATACGGGGAATATGTGGACCAGCTAGCAAAAAATTAGGATTAATTAGAACAGTACTGAGTAAATGTGATGAAAAGGCCAAAAAGAAATGCTATATTTAGCTGGTTAGGCCTCATTTAGAATATGCTCCTAGTATGCATATGGGATCCTCATGAAGTTGGATTGATTGCTGAATAGGATCGCGTGTAGCGCAGTGGAGCTAGATATATAAAACGTTACTATGACAAACTTAGTAGCGTATCAAAAATATTAGAGCTAAGCTGGCAATCACTCTCGAAGCGAAGGTTAAATTAAAAACTAAATCTCTTGTATAAATTGAAAGGATGCCTTTTTAGCAATGATGTTGAAAAAGTATTATTACCCCAATCGTACCACGATAGGTGAGATCATGTGAATAAAATTAGAGAGATTAAGTGTAGAACAGATTGATTCAAGGTGTCATTTTTTCCATGAACGATAAGGAATCAGAATAACATTGTCCGACTACGGTAGGGGTTAACATATTCAGGTCAAAATTCGTCTGATGTGTCATTAAATGAAGAACACAATGTATGTTTCTACTGTTCTTTTCAAAAGGGTTACTAGTTTCCTCGTGGGGGCAGATACACTGGAAATCACTGGCCTTATTGGAATATTTTCTTTCTGAATTTTTGAAGGCCGAAAAATCTGGGAGCTTTCGGATTCATCACTGTTGCTTTTGTGTGTTTTATTTTGTTTAGAGGATATCGGGGGTGGTTTTTAAACAATAAATCACAATTTTTTGAAATTTTGTGGTGGGGTCATTTGGTAGTTTCACAATTTTTTCACTGTTGATAAAGCTGATGATGTTGATGTTGAAAATACATTGTGTTCTTCATTTAATTAACATGAACTTCCACAAATTTGAGCCAGAAAACATCGAATACATAGTCGGATGCGTATTCACTCCCTGCCACACCCTCTCGCGGTGACTTGCAGGGTTGTAAAGAATACTAAAAATAGGCTTTGACTCTTGGTGAAGAACAAATGCGTGTCAACATATTTTAGCAGGTAGCGAAAAATATTAAGAAAATTGCAATTAATCTACGATACTAATAAAATCAACTGTAATAAATATTTATATAGAAGTTACAGTAGGCAGAACATCGCATGACTTGGATTTTTGCTGAAGTAGTCCAAAGGCGTCAACCCCGATTTGAACCCGAGACTTTTCGAACAGTAACCGAACGATCAACCCTCTAGATCTACCCCAGTGCCGCATTTCACGTCGAATTACGGTTAACTTAGATTAGAGGTAAATATTAGCTTAATCGCAAAATAACTAGAACTAGATTTTAATAGTTTCTTGTGGTTTTCGATTATAAATATTTATTTAAGTTAAAGTTATTCCAGGTTTATCATCGAGATAACCTACATTCCTGCATAGCTTGCAAAATATTACAGAAATATGGAAAGTTTGCAAATGGAGAGTGAAAGTTGAAGACTGGTATCATAACTCAATACAGCGAGTTGATAAAACAGGTTAAATGATGCCATCCCATAAGGTCGGAAAATTTTCACCGCTTGAGTATATGAGGCATCTGCGCTTCCTTCTCTCCCTTCATGGAAAACATCCACTTTTAGGAAATACGAACTTCAGTTTCGTACATAGTTTCAGATAAAGCGGCTTGAGTATTGATCCGCTTACCTTTTACAATGTGCCTATGAGGAGAACGAAGTATGAATGATTTAGCCGAAATAGTACATACTATATATGGGCACAGCATGAGTGTCCGCCCCATAATGCTGACTTCAAGACAAATAAATATCTGGGCATAGTGATTATTTATTAGTGAGTAAATGATTAATTCATTAGAGCATTGATAAGCCTGTGACCACTAGATAAACCCATAGAAGAATACTGCCACCCTAAAAGAAAAAAAAATGTTGAAGGATAGTAGCATTCGGCGCCAAAATTGAGGGATGAAGACCAAACTGTAGCGATATGTCCTTTTTACTCAATCGAACGAAAAAAATAACTCGAATAGCACACGATAATGATGTCAAAGACCGCGAATACTTTCTCCAAGGTGTCTTCCTAATCTGACGCAAGAAAATATTCGAAGCAGTGAAGGGCTTGGCGTACTCATCTCGTAGAAATAGTATGTATGGATTTCCAAGCTGACTGAAGAATGGTGCCTAGCTGGCTTGAGCTCTTGCGCGGAATAACAGTATCTTCAATGTCTGCCAACAACTTTCCGACATAAAATCACTTATCAATTTAAAATTATGAAAATTGCCTTCACCGAAGATATGGACAGGTAAGCAGACGATATGCTATCCCAAAGACGTCATTTGGTGGATTAATCGCCACAATTACTTCATATGAAGGTTGAATACGGGTTAAATTCAGCACATTTCCCCGAGTGAAAGTTAATTCCCGACTAGGTTTCGATGTCCTTCACGTAAGGGCTATATCCTTTCCTGAAGCGAAACCTATTCGGTAGTAATTTGTTTAACTAGTTGAAAAGTATAACAACTTGGTCTCTCATAGATTGATATAAAGTTTTGTAACGGAGGCACTAACGATTTGAGGACCAATCTTCAATGAGCTGCGGAATTAAACTTCTGCTTCCGAAATTAAAATTGCAGTCGTTCGAAGGCAAGCAACAGTAAAATATTTGTCTCCGGGAGATCTCTCAAGAACCAATTAATGTGGATATATTACATATTCCTATTTTATGTTGCTGACATACTTTTCAAATGCGAAACGGTAATGTCCACATTGAAGCCAATGGGCTTAGGATGGATACCATGAAACATAACCTATCCTGCCTCCAGCATCATTTCGTTTCTAAGGAGGCGTTAAGAGCTCTCAGAGCCTCACTTATTTCTAGATAAGCTCTACCCCCTATTAATATAAACCAGCCTTCTGGTTGATTACTGTGTTTTGGTAGTGGGCTTGATGCTGAATGAATTTTGCTCACTTCTTGTTGCAATATTTTTTAAGGATTCTCCATGGAACTCGTTGGCGCAGAAGCCCTACATGGGATCTACATCTACATAATACCCCGTAAGCCGCCGCAAGGGCGTGTGGTGGAGGTGTTAGGTCAACAGCCAGGATATGCTGTCTTTCTCTCTCCCTCTCTTCTCGTGGTTTCAGAGGATTATTTAGAAAATAAATGTGATGCCGAATTTAGAGAGAGAGAGAATTTATAATGACGATATGCTCATTTAGAAACGAATCAGGAATACAAATTACTCTCTTAAATTGATGGATTCAACTCAATGGTTGAAGTTTAATAATGATAAAAGCCTGCCAATATAGCGCGGTATTTGGGTTAATGCCGCGATAGCTCAAGAAATGATAGATGATTGAAAAACTTGTAAAAACAATTTCATTGTTCCCTCTATAGACTCGGATATCTGGGTAAATTTTCCTAATAAGTTCCATATGACTAAAATAGTTAGTTATTCGGGTACACCAGAAACTCAAGTTTGAAGTCCAAGCCATAATCCTAAAATTTTCAGGACGGTAACATGATACCGAGTTTACCAAAGTCTTAGCAAAAATCTTCTTGCTCCGCAAAAGTTGGGTAAATATAACATCGGGATTAATTTGATAATTACGGAAAAAAACTTTCCCTACCTCCTATCTCAAAAATTATCATAGCATCATTCCTTACATTTCAGTCAAGGCAGCCTCACTCCAAGAAGAAAGACACAAGAAGTTATATTTACTTCGATCGATAAATGTTACTTCTTAAACACGTCGATTGATGTCAATTTACGTCTATCGCGTCTCATAAGAAAAACTCCCGGAAAATAGACTCATGGACTCACTCGGGAGATATGGATAGTAGATATTTCTCACCCGTCATTCTTGATCCAAGTGGCGCGACGGATCGAACTAAGGATTTCACATTGACACGCTGTCGCTCAAGACCATTAATAAGACTTGGAATTCCTTCAATTACGTTTGACGCCATTTGCCTACTCGCGCGTTAACATCATGCGCCAGCGGGTGGGCAGACGACTGTCGGACTGAAATGGCGCCAGCAAAGGAAAGAGCATGCACGACACAGGACTATCTGCATTGTGCTATTTTTTTATGACTTCTGATGGCCCGCATAAATAAAAAAATAAGAAAATGCACAGAGAGTCGGGTATGTAGGATATGGGGAGCGAGGGAATGAAGAGTCATTGATCCCCTACCAAGTATTGCGCAGCCGGTAGCACGGGGTCATGAGTGGGACAAAGCAAGTATCGTTTAAACTCTTGGGCAAGCTGGAGGAGGATCCACCGGTGGGGAGCTGTCGAGGATGGGAGGGAGAGGCGAGGGGAGGGGGGTCGCCTCGGCAGGGATCGTGGGCGTCACGCTATGCGATAAGAGCGCGGAAGTGGTGACGGCATGCGTGGAAAATATATGACGATACGGGAGGTAAAGGGGGGGGGGAGCGAGACATAATAACGATACTCGGGAATGAGGGAAAACGAGAACGATAATGGAGCTATTCAAGATGAGAAACTCACCCCTTAATGTCAGGGAGCCTCTCGAAAGCAACGGTAGTTATTTGAAATACGGAGGACACCTGGTGAAGGGATTTCAATGAGGAATAATATTAACATTTGCTTTGAAAAATTATGCAATTGGACATTTTTAGAGAGTAACCAATAGCCTGTAAATTAGACCAATCTCATGCAAATAAGTTAAAACTTTTCTCAACGAACAAAGTAAATAATTTGCTATAAAAATCATTTCATGGACAACAAGAAAGTGGAAGAAATACCAAGAAATATGACAATTAACTCAGTATAACCTGGTCAACAATAATATCATATTTTACCCCCCGCAGAAGGTACAAAAAAGCTTTCACGCACCGATGGAGGAAGAGGTAATTTTTAAAATTATAAAACAAGTAAGTATGATGGTTTTAGAAAACTGCATCGCTAATTCTAACCGTTAGTTAAAGATAAGATTCAACTGTGACTTACATAGATATTACACAGCGAAATCCAGCCTCAGAAGTTCTTCTTTTACTTAATTCTGTACCGAGAATGGGATTTTCTTAACCCTGCGTCAACGGTTCGGGATCAGTGTGTGAGGTTACACCTGGTATAATATGTGACCATTTCATTGCCGGAATATCATAACAATTCCTCGCATAAATATATTTCATATTCCCCCACAATTAAAAAAAATCACTACTTCGTAGCAAGTTTCACCCGTTGGTATGGGCTCTTCAACTCTCCTCGGCGTCGAACTTAAGGAGGAAATTTAGACATCGGGCAGCCTCTCTACTGCGGCGGAGAGGTCGCAGGTGGCTCAGACGTCCGCAAATGCCGTCCAACCGATAGAGAAACCTTTGGGGTGAGCACGAGATCCGTGCATAATCATCCTAATCAGTTATCTTACATAGAAGTAGGCAGTTATGAATCTGTGATCAAGTATACCTGAAATTAGGTTATGAGATCACTTTGAATAGTATCGTTTATACTGCCCATTTATTTAAAGCCAGCTATGAATTATCGGTTTTTAAATACAGACAAGAGACTTTAATCAATACAATAGAGACGAAAAATTATCCCAACAATAATCCAATAGAAGTCCGTAGTCCAATCTCTGGCCTAGCGGAATCACATTTTTCGATCAACGCTGATTCGTTCACATGAGGAGGATCCGGACTTAGCGGATGGTATTCCGCCTAATTAAGATTCCGAAAAAAATAAGGGCTGAGTAGTATCAAGTGATTCTGAGCGTGATGTCAATTGACCGTCTGTCATGAAGTGAATTTTATCTCTGAAACTATTCAAATTAATGACTTGTTATCCTTGTAGGGATTGGAGCATTATTTGGAAATAAATCAAGCAAATTAATCCTCAATTATAAGACCAACGCACCATTTTGTCCTCAATGAAATAATTCAGCTATTTTCAAACTTTTATTACCGCGAACTAGAATAACGAAATTACTTCGGGCAGAAGCAAACGAATTTTTAAGATATTATTATAAAAAGAGATATTATGGAGACAATTTAAGATGAAAAAGCACAGATTGAAAAAGATACCATAATAGGTGAAGAAAGATTGGAAAAGCGGACAATTAGTGGCAAACCTTCCTTTATCCCGTACACCCGAAGCTTCGCGCACGCCAGTCACTGGTTTCCGGGTTTTAACTTAAGAGAAGGGATTCAACCACTCGGTTTTATGGAGAAACGCCAGCTGTGAATTATAGAAATGCTATATTCAAATACGCAAAGTTTGATCACAATTATTATAATAAAGCAAACGTACCAGTTGCAATCCCAGGAGGGCTATATCTACATGTATACACTGCCCCGAAAGCCGTCGCAAGGACGTGTGGCAGGGGGTATTAGACCACCAACCATTCTACTTATGCTCCCCTATTTCCGCATAGACATGGCAACCCGTGATCCATCGAAATGTAAGGGAGGTGACCGGACACCATTCCCGCAACATACGTTTAACACATTATGAATATTATACAGGGTGAGCCAGAATGAACTCCCCGATTTGGCGGATGAATTGTAAAAAAAAGCCACCAAGATAATTTAAAAAAGTTTTCATACCTGAAAATTGCATTCAATGTTATTTTATTTTCATTCGGTATTGAAAATTATTTCACCAAGGTGACGACGACCTTGGTGAGCGATGCACATGTTGAGCCATTCAAAAAAGTTTTCGAAAATTCTTCTCAGCACATCTTGCTATATTCCAGCGATTATATCTGTAATTGCCTCCTTAGGAGTTTCCAAGGTCCTTGGTCGAACTTTGTAAACCTCAGCTTTGAGATATCCCCAAAGAAAAAAATCACATGGGCTCTAATCGAACTCACCCACCCTGTTTACCAGGTAGCATTCTAGTCACGCGGGACGGGGAATAGACAAAAACGTTAGATCTGCAATTTTATTTACATCCCAACATCCAGCCCAAGGGCGCCTGGCGGGGGGTGTTCGCCATGAAGTGAGTTGAGAGGGAATGTAACTTGAATGTTCCTAACTCTTTTCGCCAGTGTCTTCCTGTTTCTCCCTCTGTCTTTACCCCTGTTTTTGTTGACACGAATTGGGCGCGGGGAAAACGAATGCTTTATTCTATCCGTTCGGCCGTCTTTCTCTCTTATTTTGCGACAATTGTCTATCCTGGCGATGTAATTGGGGGGCTGAATTATATCTTCTTTGCCGAATGTAAAACCGCACGACTGGCATCCTTACAATACGTTGATTCTAGTTCTGAATCTTCGCATCTCCAAATGTAGCCAATGTGAGACGCTTTGTATTCTTAATTTTCTCACTCAAGCCGCCATTACGTCCTAGTTGAAGCCAAATATCATTGGAACAGACACATAACGTCCTGACCTCTAAAAATGTTTGATATATACCGATTACAGGTTTATTAAATCGCAATGACAACACTGCTTCCTGGTAAGGCATTGACCCACGTGAAAACATTATTTCGAGAAACTGAAAGGTGCCTAAGTACCATAACAAAGAATGCGAAAACATCATCAAATTCTTCTTATGTCATATGGCTTCATAAAAAGAATGTATTTTGAAGAATTCCTTCATTTATTCAGGCGTGCGCGGCTTTAATGGAAGAGGAAACGTTGCTTTGCTTGGCGTCTAGTGAATGCCTGCGAACCCGTGCATGATCGTCCCTCGAGCACAGAAATCTTCTTTTTTTGTCCCATGAGAAATCAATCAGAGATTGTTTCGTTATTGGAATCGCGTAATTTTCAAGAAAGAAATCCGGACAAATGAATTTGAAAAACATAACGGCAAATCAAAAGTTATAATGAAAAGAGAAAATTCATAATACCAAATATACTTTTATTACCATTAATTATGTTAATTCTGCAACTAAAATTAAGATGATTTGATTGAAAACGGTATATTTCATTTATGCTACTACAACATGGGCAACGTCGGGTAAGCATATGATCCGTAAAATTTCACTCGGCAAATTTAGATTTGGAGTGCATACAATGGCATGGGTACGTTTACAAAAACCTGTTGCTAAGGAAAGTAATTCGGGTTAGAATGATCTTTTAATAACGAACATGAGATAATGCGGCATTTGAAGGACGCAGCTTCGCTAGAGCCAAAGACTGGGGCTCGAATTACCGCAGCTCCAGTTCAGCAGGCGGGAGGTGAAAATAGCGCTCATTTTATGCATAAAGCGATAAAACTCAAATTAGCATACGAATGATACGTCACCCCAATTAATATTATGAAATTAGATCTTAGGAGTGCGAGAGGCAAAAATTTACCATCATCCATTGCTACCATCATGACAAAATACTTTTTTTTCTACCGTAGTTCGTATAATATAATGCATGCCGTACTGTAGTAAACATAATTTTCAATGTTTGAAATATTTGGCATATTTATGGGAAATCAACAATTTAGCAAAACCTAATTTTTAATTCTGCTTGAACAGTGCAGAATCGCCCCATGCCACACCACCTAGAGGTCTCTGACGGGGTACAGAGTAGAACTAGAAGTAACATATACAAGAACTAAGGTATTTATATTCCTCCGGCGTTAAAGCTACGAAGACACCTATCGTGCATTTATAGGTACGGTTGCGGGTGCAAGCCGAGTTTTGAGCATGAGTATTAAGATTGATATCATCTTAGAGAATTGGTCATATTCTATCTTGATTTCATTCGTGGGATCATGCATCAGTGCGTGCGTTTTAATTGTTCCATTAAAACGCAAATTCACATTTATGAAGCACAATTATTTGCATAAATTTAATTTCGATGGCTGTCTTATCTATCGCTCAATGATTTTTCTTCATTTAATTCCAAATCAAGATAATATTCATTCTCCTTGTCGCTTCAATACTATTAAAATGCAAGAACACCATTGACCATCCCAAAAAGATAAATTATAAATGCTTGTACATTTAACCACATACATGTTTGCCTTCACCCACGAGCCCAAGTACACACGGTCAATTTTGTACTATAATACGATAAAAACTATAGTTATTTATAAAATAAATTCAATTTCCTCGTCCTTAATCCGTGAAAATTTGGAATACTCATATTAACACCCAAATACAGAAGTAATTTTCTATATATCTTTGGAAAAGTACCACTGTATCCGAGTTTTAATACGAATTTAGCTACTTAGATGGCTGAAATGATGTGATTCAGATCAATAATATTCAGACGCAGTGCCGCGAGTTCTCAAAGTATCGGAGAGCTCATGATGGTATACGCATTAAGGAATCTTGGCGATAGAGTGCACTGTCGCTGACGAATACTTCTTTGGTCTTTCTTCTTATTCGTGGGGAAAGTTCGCAGGAGAAAAAGGAAGACTGCTCCTTGGCGTCTTGGCTTTGAATGAATTACTGAGTGAAAAAAACGTTGTTATCGGGGTCTTCTTTCCATTTTTGACTCTCTCATAAATAATGATACGTCGAAAATAAAACTGTTGAGGTCACTGAACTCCAAAAATTCTCCCTTATCTCGCATTTCCCGACGCACGATGGAAATAAGCAAATGGCGTTCACGTGTGAATTGACTAAAACCTTCATGCATACGACGAAAGTTTGAAATGAAAGATGGAATGAAGTAAACACTCTAGAGAGCAATCCCTGATTAAATTCATAAAAAAATGATGTTACCATCAAAAATTGACAAAACTTGTAGAAGACATAACATTTCTCGCTCGGAAAAGAAGGAACATCAAATGATTAAAGCGATCATTACAAAACTCGCGAAAGCCATTCATAATTTAAGACAATTAATTTTGGATCATTTAACAAAAGACTGGTTTTTACTGATTAAACTTAATTAGCAAGAACGAGTAGCTATGGTAGATACCAGTGAATGATAATAGCAAATTCATATATGCTGTATTACAAGTGAATCGAGTATCTGCTACAAAATATTTAATTTCAGGGATCTGGTTGGAAAACCGTTAAGCAGATATAATTCAATCTTGGGTTCAGATCCCAGTTCAGAATTTGAACCCGCGACGTCGACCATCAAGATTGTGTTATGATAACGGTTTTTCTTGGGTTTTGCTAACGGTGAGAAATGACTTCGGTCATCGGAGCATCTAACCCCAAATTTCTAGTCCACTAAAGATTTCATTTCATAGTGTCCTGGACGATATAGACGGAGAGAATGCGATTGATTATTATTATGATTCTAACTGACACCGTAAGACAATGCAAGCTGGTAAAAAAATAAAAGAAAAATGGAATGGAAATACATGCATATTCCTGAGTATTCCTTTAGGAAAACATCAACATATAGTATGCCGCTAATTCAGTCACTTAAAATATTGTCTCAGAAAATTGTTGGAAACCTGCTCGTGGAATATTTACTCCCAATTTTGTAATGCATAATATTTGGCAAACTCATTGATTATTTTGATACATTTGATTTAAACGTCTCATTTTGAGAAATGATTTTGGAAACGATTACATGTTTGTAAAATGCGCATTCAAATATTTGAAAAACGAAATTAAATCGAAACATTTTTATCAAATACTTTAATAATAAGCGTAACATTTTAGATCCTCAATTCCTTGTATAATAACGTGTATTCCGAATACAGTACTCAAAGAATAGGAAGATATCGTGTCCAAGAACTAGTTGCTAAGATTATTTCTTACGAAACTTGAGATCTCTAAATTTTCAGCAGATTTTGGTACTCTAGTGTCCCTCATTCAGGTGACGCCTCTTGAGTACCCTCAGCTTCAAGCCGCGATATATTTCAGGTACCAGCTCTTTTCTGGGCGACTACAGGAGCAACAGGTAAAGGAAATGACTCTCCCCCATCCTCATGAGTGAATTTCACACGCCGCGTGACTTAGTATTAGGTGCGCTCTACTATCGCATATTAAACCAACTGTCGGGTTGATCACTGTCGTTTTTTCATATCATTTGTACAAAAAATGCCAATAATTTTTTATGCTTTTTGTCATTTTTTCCCAAGTCACGTGTATACCTCAGCTATGTGTGCCGAAGATGTTTACTTCATATTTATTAGTGCAGTATTTCTGATGGAATATAAAACATTTCTCCCAAGTGGATGTTTAGTGTCCGATCTCAGAATGAATGCTGCGCCATTTGCTGCCAGAGGTCAGGAAAAATGTGCTTCGGCATCTCCACGGTCACAAGGGCATGACTCAGGAAGCGTCTACAATGATGTAAGCGTTCCCATGAAGGGTCACGAGGCGTGGTGATTTTCCTTGAGAGTATTTGGATAGAAACTCAACGTTCATATTTTACTGGACCGTATAATTCATTGCGTATTTACGGAAATCAATATTCGGAATGTGATATTTGTTTACTATTTTCACGGGATAAAACCATTCCGGAACTCGGAATGGGGTCACGCAATATACATTACGACTGATATGTTTGCATTTAAATGATAAAATTTGATTTGTGAAATTTACAATGACACGATCCAACATTACAAGGTATGCAATAAGCCTATTGAACATGTTTGACTATTCGACACGGGGGAAAGACCCAGACCTGAAACCCCATTGCAGTTCAAATTTATCACTTTTGTCTCAAATCTCAATTAAATCATACCGGGTGAAAACTAAACGCATAAGATGACTCTTTAGCAGTCTATGGGGTGGATTGCCACTTGAGCTCTAGGGAATTTGGTTTAGGGGAGCAGCAATAGGACCCGTGTTAATACTATGGAAATGGAAGCCTAACGAAACTACAATATCGAGATCAGTATATTAAAAGTACAACGAAAAGAGTGTATGGCGATTCTAGAGGCATGCAGCATGTACTTATTTGCATTCCAATCAACATGATAATGACCGCATTGAATACGAATTACGGATTCCAAAGAAACTGCGGGAGATGCCGCAATCCAGGTCAAGGCGAATGATTCTCACACTCTGAAATTGCTGAAACGAATTACGGAGTTCGTGGTGCTGAAAATGAATGGTTTGAAGAATAATTGAAGAGAATGATTTGGTGAGTCCGTCTGCTAAAACAAATTTTGCCCGGTAACCTCCTGCCTCGGGCATGAATGTAGCATCTGGTTCATTAGCCTCTGAGATACAAATGCATTTGTTATCAGTGTTGTCGTTGGAGTGGCTACTAACAGTATAACAATTGCAATTTGCGTGACGGATGTTGCATTAATTATGACCGGTCGCCCCCTTTCACGTGTCCTTCAAGTGGATCGCGGAGTGCCATGTGTTTGCTGAAGCATTGGATTAGATGTAATATAGCTGGTGACCCAATACCCCCTGCCACACGTATTTTCAAAGGCTTGCGGGGTAGTGTATATAGGTAGATGATACTAGTTCACGAACAAAGAAGGGATTTTCAGGGTCCCACACCACAAGAGGTACAACTAAAATATCGAAAAGAAAACAAATCAGGAATATTCAAATATTTCGACTTATTAGTTAGCAACGCTGTTGCACGGCTGATAGTTAAATAACATCTGCGGTGCAGAAAAGACTAAAAGCCGGTGGAATTAATACCTTAAAGGTTGACTGACTCTCCATTGTTTACCGTGAATAAGCCACCAGTTTAAGATGTCTAAGTAATGCAGACGACCCACTTCACAGGTTTCATGGTGACAGGTTTTGACCCAGTCTGCGCCAGGAACAACACGGGAAAAACCATGAGAAACCCTGGTATGATCACACGCGGTTCCTGATATTTGACTCGAACGGGAACCGGAAGGTGGAAAATTCGAGAGGGATATTTCGGAGAACTCGAGGTAAGTCGACGAAGCATAGGTTATTGCCGAGGCTCTTGCCCGAGGTTATGGATGAAGACAATGGAAAGAGGAGGGAGGGGAGAGGAGAAGGGCTAGGACGGAAAAGGGAGGAGAGGGCGGAATGAGGGTGGTGGAAAGGTTTACGAGAAAGGAAAAAAGGAGAACGATGGTCGGTGAAGAGGGCAGGGAGAAAAAAAATGGAAGTTGACGGATATTTCGAAGACTCTTTTTGTGATGTGTACAACCTGTAAACTTGAGTGGTTCAGCGAGGAATGAGTTGGTTGATGTCGTTGAGGACGGAGTTAGGGAGGAAGTTTAAGGGTGGAGAAAGAGCGTCAGGGTCAGGGAGTGGTCAAAAACGGTAGGTGGGATTAGGGGTTGGACGGGAGTGGGTGGGAATGGGTGGTGGAGGAGGAATACGAAGAGGAGGGAGCTAACGGGAAGGGGGGATTTGAGGAGGGGAGTCGAAGAGAGAGAGAGAGAGAAGAGGTGAATGGAGGGAGAGGAGAGAGTGCTTGGCCTAAAGTGAGAGGGTATGAGCTGCGGCGGAGGGAGGAGTGGGGTGGGGAACGGAGAAGGGGAAGTGGGTGGGGTGCAGGGGCGAGGAGGAGGGGGAAAGGAAGAAGAAGAAACGGGGGTGAAGAGACGAGCAGTTTGGGTGGAGGTCGCGCGCCGCCAGTCCAGCACTGACCACGAGAAGATGACCACTGACTGACGGAGAGAGGACTTCTCGCGGGCAGACAGGAAAGGGTTTGGAGCAGTCGAAAAGCCGGGGGCGCTCGGGGTTTTCGGATCTCGCGGTCTCCGCGTATTCTCCCTCAAACAGCAGGCCCCCTTGTCGCAACCACTACCTCGTCGTCCCATCCACTCCCCATCGAGGTGGAGTATTCGTGCCATGGAATCGGAGGTGCATTAGGATTTTGACCCACAGAACCTCTCTACCGCAGAACCAGCCGGTGGAGGAGAAGCGACTGATACAACGAGAAGAGGAGACGGCATTGCGAGGCGACGGGAATTCCTCACTAACATTCCCATTTATAAACTCATCGGAGGCGGCGACGGGAGTGAGTGAAGAGAGAGAGGGGAAGAGTCCGGACTCAGCTTTATTCCATTTCCCTCTCAATTTCCTTGGGCACTCCTCTCTCCCCCCCCCCGTTTTCATCCCTCCCCGACGACTTGTGTGCCTGCGCGTGTTGTGCGCCAACCTTAGGGTCAACGGCTCCACCCTTTGAGGGGCACGGAAGAGTTGTGGAGAGAGATAAAAGGCGTGCGCGAAAGGGGGTGTGGAGTCTGCGGCGGATCGGAATAAGAGACAGCATCATCACGCAAGACTCTCCTCGCCGCAGCATTCGCTCCGTTAGGCCGAGGACCAGGCCCGTGAGGAGACGAGGCGGTCTTAGCGGACGTCTTTCTCATCCGCGACCGGGAAGTGAGGAGGAAGGGAGAGGAGGAGGGCCCACGCGGAGGTGGCCCAAAGAGCGACCGAGGGAACGTCGTGTCCTGGGAGAGCGGTGAGTCAAGGCACGCGAAACGAGTCTCCCTCGTTCTCCCATGCCATTCCTCATACGTACCTCACGACCGTGCGTTTTTTGTGTGTCGTTGTTGTGCATCTGCGCTGCGTGGCGCGTTGAATGTTTGGGCGCGAATCGTCCGTCGGCCGCGGGCCACGGATTGGACGTGGGGATCAAACCAGGAAACGGAGTGCGCGAAGCGGGGCAATTGAATCACATTTCCGGGATAGAAAGGAGGGGAGGCGGGGGGTTTTACGGCATTGGATGGCGGAAATGTTTTATCTGTGGGATGCTTTTCTCCACAAACACCGTGTTTCCAAAACCCAAATTTCCACCACCTTGATTGTATTCAGGATTTTCATTCTGCAGCAATTCAATCCCATTCTTTGGGTAAAATTTGCTTGCTATGACAGATAAGATAGGATAGCAGAGGTTCACAGCAAAGTGAGCGAATTGATCCAACTACTTCGCAAGCATTTGACACTGAACCCAAAATGTGTGCCGGATTGAATCAGTCAAAGGACAAGACTTTTTTTTCTCTTTGATTTTTTTGGCTAAAATTTTTTTGATGTAGGACAAAACTCAAATAATTAAAAAAAAAAAGAGTTCATTTCTTAACACGAAATCAGTGAAATGGCATAGGATGCCTATAAAATGAAGCTTGATGAGCGTAGTACAAAGAAATAAGATAACGGGAGATTAAATGGTATATGCGCTAGATCAATAAATATTAAGTAGGCTGAATTTGACATGCCAGCAAAACGACGAACCGCGAAGTCATCTAACATAAACATGGTAGCTCTCTGTGGGAAGTTTATAGTCCTAATTATACTCGGTAATGTTGGAGATTTGGTGAATGGTAAATCTTTACCGAGTGGTTGTTAGTCACAGGGAGTAAATTTACAACACAATCTCAGATATCGCAGCATATATGTAAAACAAAATACTGTTTTAGCTCAAACAAGCTCAACAGCAATCACATAGTTTCAAATAAATTAAATTTGCAAAAGGAGTTCTGTGGATATAAAACTTGCCTGCCTTGAGACAAAGGCTAAAATATAACTAAATAATAAGACAATCCACATGACAGTATTTTCGTGGCTTTGATTCAGGGGTCAGGTCATTGTAGTTACTTCTCACTAGTCTCGTTCACTTTCACAGGTTATTTACCATCGGAAAAAGCATTCTTCAACGGCACTTTCATATTTTGGTTCCAGCTTCGCTTTTACGCGCTGAAAATCCTCAGTGTCGATTTAGACGATAATAGGTGGAACGAATAATGGCCTTTATTTAGAGTGGACATATAGAGACACACTTGGGGTCTTTGCACCTTTTCAGCGCTTCCAAACTTGACCCATGTCTGCATTTTGAGGGACCGAATGGAACTAGTTATAACGTCAGATCTCGTCCCTGCTTCAATACATTGCTTTTGCGATACTTCGAACGTATGCCTTTTCGGAATTAAACGCTATTTGATTTTATTAAGACCGCTAAATGTGATGTACACAAACATAATATGACAATTTAAAATAATTTAAAATGGCATTTGATTTTAAGTGTCTTCTTTACGCAAAGTATAGTACCATTTGAATTGATATTAACTACTAATTCATTGCCTTGAGTCCATCTTGGAAAAGTGAAGTAGTATAAAAATTTACAGCGCGATTTATTTCAATTTCCCTCTAGATGACCTCATGTCTATTACGTAGTTGGAAAATAAGACTTTTGCCACGATTTGTCTTGGAGACGGAAAGATGTCTTACACAGGAATAAAATGAAAAATACTAGGAGAGCAAACAGGATGGTTATACTTGCCTTCCTATGAGAAACCATGAAAGGAAATACGATTTCCAAGAAGAGCCTTTAGAAGTGAAAAAGGGTCAATATCGAGTTTAAAAGGACCCGATTTCAGAGAATCGAAATGATGGAAGCATCGAATCAATCCCAAGAACCTTGCAGTGAGGTTTAATGAGAATAAGCACTGAGTATTTCAGTTAAAAAATAACTACAGTGTTTTTAGCATTAAATATTTACCTGCTTCCCAGGATTTTCTCAGATTTGGATTAAAAACAGACTATTCTATCCTCACGAATAGGTCATCGAACAATTAGACATTTCTCCTCGATTTCAAGGAAAATTCGGCGAAGTAGAAGAGAACGCTGCATCATTATTATTTTCCCAGGTTATTTCCCGTGATTCACTGTCCAAAGAAATTAAAGTGGGACGACATATAGTATGTGATTGCATTGAACGCGAATCATCAGTGGTTGCAGTTGGGATGAGAAAACGGAAATGTGAATGCAGCGGTTTAATTCAAAGAACAAAATGACGGAGTCTTTAGGATATATCAAGGAAGATGCATAAGGGGTGAAGTCACGAATGAATCTCTTTGATTCCCCCAGCGCGGCTCGCCAACTTCAAGGGAGGGAGGGGATCCCAAGAGCAGGGACCCGCGCTCTCCCTTAATCAGCTGTATCAGCCGGGCGTTGACACATGCGAAGAACCTCTCAAAGTTTTCCATGCACTTTATTGAACCCATTGTTTTCACCGAAAAATGTTCCATTTGCGTCTAATGCATGGTGTATAATTAATTCCGCCACCAATTCAATACCAAAAGGGAGGCGTCCAATGCAACAATTTCAGAGTGTAAAAATTATGCGTGTAGACCAGGATTCGAACCCGGATCCCTCGATGTAGAGATATTTTAATCTAATAGTGCTAATGATTTTGGTGGCTTATTTATCTTAGTTTACCTGGATGGTTCAATTTGGCTTTATAGTGTGAGACCATCAAAATTTCCTTAATTTCGTAAGTAAACTCGAATGCCCTGTTCATGAATGGAAACATTCGCATATTGGCTTGCTCCCGTTAATATAGGTGAATCTTTTATTCGTGTATTTCCAAAGCTAAGTCAAACTTACTATTTTCGCGGGACAATTGTTGGCATATCTAGAGAACATTATTTGAAAATTACCTCCCCTATTAATTATCACTCTCCCTATTTGTGGCATATTTTAAAAGTGAACGAAGGTGAAACCTCAGTGCAGTCGAAGGAAATATTTTAAACTCAGTCCTCGTTAATGTTATACGTGCGTGGTAGCACCTGGCCGCTGGTCCTCCCTTTTCACCTTCGCCCTTCCTCTACCCTCTACCCCCTCACATCCTCCCCTTTTCCCTCTCATTCTCCAGTTCCCTTCATTTTCGGTTGTCGCCACCGAGAAATGACCCTGAAAGAGCTCCATTGGGTGTCCACCGCACAACCCCTTTTGTCCCTTGGCAGAAACCCCCCAGATTCCTCGTCCCAGCTTTCACCCGGCTCCTCCTTTCTCCTCCCCTCTTTCTTCCTTCAAGGGTTTCAGGGAAACAGAAAAACAACTCGCCCGTTTGCCAAGTCTGGCGTCGTGTTTTTCCCCTCGAGGATGGCGGGCTTGAATAATTCCTCGTGGTGGTTCGACCAGCCGTCCCTTCCAACTCGTATATGTACAACTTTCCATTGCAAACTCTCTTGGCTTAACTTTACTATTTCACTCTGATATGAGCTAGCGACACATTTAAATTTCGCCAAGTCTCACAAAAAAATCCACAACACCGATATTTATGATCCAGAATTTGCAGGAAATAGATTGAGATCAGACTGAAGGATGTGTGCAAGAACTGGACGAACGTTACACCACTCTTGCCTCAAATCAAGGCCTGGGAACCGGTGGAGAGATGAAAAATAATTAGTCGACGATGGTCATCATTTACTTATACGTGTACTTCCTAAGAAAGAATAAGTTTATTATTTCAGTCACAAAAATTAGCGTCCCTTAGCTTTTCGTGGTACTTCAGTGTTTAGACCGTTACCTCTTTAAAATTAAGAATTTTAGTGAAATGTTTTCATTCTTCATCGTGAATCACCGTAATTTAACGTTGAATCTTGGTCTCCCTCGACTGATAATACTCGGTAGTAGAATACGGACATAAAAAAGTATAGGATGAGACGGGCCTGAAAATGAGGCGATGAAAAAACAGCGGAGGTGCTGCGGGTCAACTGTATGGTCTCACACACGGTCGAATTCACACGGCAGAATTCCCGGCATCAAAAATACCTCTGGCGTCATTTTGATACAGTTAAAAGACAACTACTCCTGTTATAGATTTGCATAAGGGCATGTGACCCTTTTATAAGAACAATATTTTTCACGCGTAAAAAGAGCGGCATGATGAATTCTTGGCGTGCATGTGTTTTCGTGGGTGGTGTGAAGCTGCTGATGATGTATATTAGAATTAATGGGAAACTTTAGGGTAAGATGGAAATGAGGGAGAAGAAGGAGAGAGAAGAGCACGGTGCTCGGAACTGACTGTCCACCCTACCATTAAGAGGGGATCTTGGAGGGTATTTGTTTTTTATCAGTCTAGCATTTTAACTGCTGCTTAATGGAAACAATTGCTAATTATTCAATTTTGAATTAATTCAACTTTTTCGTCACATATAGTTTCTCTAACCGGTTGAACCGTGTAAGCCATTTTCTTACATTATATTTTTAAACCTACGGAATATTTTGTTTAGGACAAAATAATTTGACATGTATACAACTTTGGCGAAGTTTTACAATAACAGTGGAGAAGTTTCCACATCGAGCATATAATTTTATACCACTAAGCTGATTCAACCCCTGAGAAAAATAACACGATACCTATGTAGTGTCTTTCGTTTCTACGGTGGTTCTTTTAAAGCATTGCCTACGTTATTATCACGACTGAAGAGATAACATAG
Source organism: Hetaerina americana (assembly GCF_022747635.1). Classification (NCBI taxonomy): domain Eukaryota; kingdom Metazoa; phylum Arthropoda; class Insecta; order Odonata; family Calopterygidae; genus Hetaerina; species Hetaerina americana. The sequence goes on along the minus strand of NW_027286874.1, from coordinate 99,984,801 downwards.
GGAAATTATCATCGATCCCAGGAAATCAACAACAGAAGTTGTAGATTAGTCCTTAAACAAAATGTTAATTAACTGCACCATCTAGAATGAGATATCTTGGATTAAAGGAGGAAAAAAAGAGCATTGCCAATGATAAACATGAACGACACTTGCAGAGAAGTAATACGTTTTACTTGACCTTTAAGTGGGAAAACGATCACAAAATAGAATAAAATGATACGGCTGAAGGAAGCAGTCTTAACGGCACCATGGACCCATTTTTTTCACCGCAAAATTTGTTTCACATGCGTCGTATGCATGGTGTATAATTTCGCCGCCAATTCAATACCAAAAGAGAGGAGTCCAAATGCAAAAATTTCAGTGTAAAAACCATTCGTCTTGACCGGGGGGTTCGAACCTGGATCCATCGATGTCCGGCCGAGTGCTTTAGCCTTAGAGGACGCCTCGATAGCTTAACTGGCTAAAGCACTTGGCCGGGCATCGAGGGATGTGGGTACGAATCCCGGTCAAGGCGAATGATTTTTACACTCTGAAATTGTTTTATTAAAATGCATATGAGCGGATGACTCCGTTAAAAGTTACAGTTTCGGCATCTCCCGCAGTTTCTTGGAACAAGGGAGGAGGTGTCAAATTAAACAATCCCTGCACTCCCACTGAGGCTGCGTCAAAGGGTAAAAATTCCGATTATATAAGTAACTCACACACCGTAATGATTCCTATATTTCCTCCGTATTCTTTTTTCAAATTCAAAATGCCTTTCCGTGAGCGCTCGATAAAGAAACAGCCGGGCGGGAAGTTCCCTCCCCTTAATATCCCTTGTCTGCATTCTTGGCAATTAAGATCACTTGTAAGTCGGCGAAACAAGCTTTTTAGCGTCGGAAAAAATGCTTTCGTGTGAGCGAAATGAGATACCGCATGCTCAAGGGTGGAAACTAACACAAAAACGGTACACGATACTGTTCCTCTGCAATTCATGAATACGTTTGTACCGTGAAGAGGATTAAAGCATGAGATCCAATTTAAGCATGTGCAATTAATGGGTGCTTTCAAAGTGGCACTTGCGGGATTTACGGCAGACTGAGCCATTCCACAGGCATTGACATGTTGACGCTTAATTTTTCATTTAATGTGACCCACGGGGACTAGGAAGCCCAGTGGGTAAAGCGATCGCCTACAGACGAAAGGGTTCAGAGTTTAAATCCAGGTGATACCAGTCGTACCTTTGTGCATCCTCGCATAAATTCAAATTGGAGGCATTTTCCAACCACCAGAACTCCATGTCAACCGTCATGCCATTTAGCAATGTGGGGTCAGTTCCTCCCCGTCAATAAGACGGGGGACGGTGGGGGCGGAACTGACCCCACAACGCTAAATGTCTGCGTTTCATACCATCTCCTTGTTAATTCTGTGGTATTGAACGAATGTTATTGGGATTATGGAACGCGTCGCTTCTTTCACCTATAAAAATTTCCTTCGTGGTATGATCGGAGGGCCCGGGTTCGATTTAGGTGACGCTTCTGGGCACTCTCAGCTTAACGAGACAAGCTGTGTGATTATTTAGATACACTATTTTCCTCGGGAATGATTAGCGGCACAGGGGTAGGAATTGGCCCGCTCTACCCTGATGTATGAATTTAAACACGCTGTTAGTCTAATTGGGTGCACTCTACTCTCACCTATCAAATCAACATTCGGGTTGATAACTCTGGTTGGTTTATGCCCATAAACTCTCTACACTAAGTCGGTAGACACATTTTCTTCATTTCAAGAGCTTTGAATAGCACATATGTCCCTAACAAATACCTTCCAGCAGGAAAACGAAGTTTCCTGCCCTCCAACGATTTTCATTATTAAATTTATCATTATGCTGGAATTAATCCACTCTATAGTTGATAATAAACCATTATGCCTTTAATTTATAGGAAATTTGCGCATTTCATTCCACTATATCAGTGAATCCCACCGGAGCGGGGGGTGAGGGCGAGAGGAAGGGCGAACGCCTTACCCTATAGGTCAAGGGTAAGATAAGCGGATCATCACACTGATAATCTACAAGATATCATGAGACAGAATAAAATCTATTTTCATCCATTTGAAAAATAAGAGGTGACAATATTTTTCCCAAAATATAAGACCAATGTTCAAATATTCCCAGCCGCGTGGGTTACTCTTAATTCCTGCATTTCAGCCCGTAATGCCTGGATTGTCATCCTCGAGCAAGCATCAAATATCGACAGTTCAGGAGGAGTGAAGGGCAGTAACGAAAACCGGGAAAGAAGTACTCATGATTATAGTCGGACGATGGTGGTCGAGGGTCGCCTCACGGCGGCGAACAATCTTCGTCGCAAAACATGAAATTTCGATCCGGATGTTGTCTCCTCCCGTGTCTGCCTCTATATCGCAAAACATTTTCCCGTCACCTGCCACGCCCGTTTGCACCATTTTTTTTACACTGCCTGCCCTTAATTCCGTTTGAAAAGTAAATGTATGAAGTAGATTCACTGCATTTGCATGCATGACGACGGAATTTCTCTCTCTCTTCCTATTGGACTAATTTTTCACGAGATCGAAAAACTATTATTTAATCTGAACATGAATATTTTCAGTATATTGAATACGGATAGTGAGAATATGTATCTGCTCAGGTGAAATTTAGGCATGCGCGTATATTAGAGATATTGTAAGTTGTAATACACCCTCGATGGAAGTTGGAATAAAACTTCTGATTTTCGAAACGTGCCGGCCATATATAATTTCGTATTACTGAATTAGTAATCATCTGAACACGTTGTCGACAGTTTATGTCAATAAAAGTACTTTCGGCTATGCCTCTTCTTGATGTGAAATAGAACTTGGTCTTAAAATCGTGTTTACCTAAAACTCAGCGGATGTTTTTGGTCCCGGTGCATGTGCAGTTTTCGAGGATTGGCATTTTTTTCTTCCATTGGTTTGAAGAACGGCTTCAAGTTGGGGCATTCTCCCGTGAGACCTGTCGAAAAGTCCTGGAATAAACGGCGGGGGCAAGGGAGTTGGGGGAAATTCCCGACCACTGCTATAAAGCGTTCGACAACATCTTTCCTCACTGCCCCCTTTGCTCCCCCTGCCTGTTCCTCTCTCTCGTCTCACCCCCATTTAATACAACTCAAGCCGCGCCAACCCGTTACCCCTCCCGCGAGCAATTCTCTCACCTGTTTCGTCTGAGCCTACCCCCTCCACCGCAGCGCTGACTACCAAACCTTCCAACACTCCCTCCCAAGTTCACCTCTCCCTTTTCCCAACACTCAGCCCCTTACTCCATTCCGCAGATGGCTGGTACAAAGGAGAGAATCAGTTCGAATAAAATCCCAAGAATCAAGTAAATCAAACTATCGTATTCAAGATAACGACTGTGATAGATCAATTACACTCGCATTGTTGGATTGCGGTCGAAATTAAAACCGTAAAAATTCGCTGAGATCGAAAAATTCTATTCTTTCATTTAATAATGATATCTGTTCTTCAGAGTGGTAAATTACATAAATCGTTGTTGGCCTACTCCAGCGTGGATTGGAAATAACTGATTTGATTTGCTCCCACTCGTGGCGTGGAGGCAATCGGTCCCTCAAACCTGACCAACAGATATTATGAGAGGTTTCTCCGAGTGAACTGAATAGGAATTGGGACTAATCGAATCGAAATTGTCCTTTTTTCAAATTTGTCTCTCTCTCTCAGAACTTTCATTGGTTCCCATTCATCCACCTCTCTGTATTCGCCACCAGTTCACACCCACACCATCCTCAGCCCCCCTCCACTCACCCTCCTTATCCCACATCCCCTTTGGCATAATCATCGTTCTCTCTCTAGCGAATCGTCCATGAGAAAATATCTTTACGACTTCGCCATCCCTCGTTATTTCTGCAGAGTCAAACAAGTTCACCATTTCCCATTCGGGTTGGATTCGGAAGGAGGGTAAGCATCAGTGCCCATTTTCAGATTATCATCGCTTATCTACATACGAATGTCTGACTTACAATCGTTTAGAAACGAGCGTCGGGCGAATCGCGTTTCTGAGTTCCGGTGCTCAGGGCTAGACTCATCAGCACTACCTTAATACGTATAGTTCTACTTCAGAGAAGTCGAGACTAAACTTTTGTGACTCAATTATCGAGTCCGTGGTTTATTGAGAAAATACGATTTTGCCAAAAATGAAATCAAAATTGAATTATTTTCCATTGACGGCTTGCGTATAGATTTTGGGAGGCATCATGTTTATTTGGGTACTGAACCGGCTTACCAAGGAACTTGTAAAATGGAATACTTAAAAAAGCATGCACTAATTCATGAATATCATGTAGCGGCGAAGCTACCCTGGAAAATAGTTTAAGAGAAGTAATATAATGGGAATTACATAGCTTTATTAGAGCAATTTAGGACATAATTCTCTCGTGAAATCTGCTCCACGACTCCTTTAGTTCATTCAGCGTGGAAGGTTACAGTAAAAACGAGGAATAAACATCATAAAACTATAGTAATTTTTACTGAAATATTGGATTAGAAATAACGCATTTTCCTACGCTCATGTACCAAGTTTAGCACGCACTACTCTACTCGTATCTGCAAATGAATCGCATTCAATCAGCGGAAGACGAGCATTCATCTTCAATTCGGATGAATTCTAAATATCTGTTATTCTTTCAAAGTAAAGGACTGGAATAATGAAGGATGGAGGAAAATGAAAATTAAAAATGTCATTTTTTCTTCCAAGTCATAATGAGAAGGAAGCAAACTGCAAAATATATAGGTTAATATTAGGTTATCTGCTTGATGCTAAAATTTCAACTCCTATTTTCCGATCTTCGCTATGATTTTTCATCCCATTTGAATGGAAATTCGTCATTTGGCCGGCAAATTTTCTTTTCTAATCACCACCATTCCCTCCGACATTTTTTCAAATTTCCTCTTAAAATGAAATGTTCGCAAAATTGGATTATTGAATGAGATTTCAACAGGCGAATTCTTTTCATTGACAAGCAAAGTCTCATTATCTATCATAACAGCCTTCTCATCTAGATTCCGTAAACGGCAAATTATCGAAACTTAAGTTGTCATAGGATAATAATAAGACCCTTATTTTGATATCACTGATTGATTCATAATTTTGGAAACGTGATTTCGTGAGGTATATGTGTATCCTTGACTCTCCATCACAAAACTCAGTTTTTGCATTTCCTCAAGCCCAATTTTACCTTGTGGACGGATAGTTGTTTCGTTATTACTTCAATTTAAGTACAGTTAATCGGAAAATGGGCGGCCAGGAAAGGGGGCACAAATCTTGTTACGGCAAACTGGCGAGCGAAATCGGGTAGTCAGCATCCGGAACCAAACTGCACTCATCAAGCTTTCTTTACAAAATTGTATCCAGTGAATCGCGTATTAAGAATTTGGAAGAGCGTCTCCAGGGGTTTCATCACGATAGGAGCTTATGGGCCCTTATAAAATCACCAGGCCGTAAGTATTGTCCCACTGGTGGCAAATACGGAAGGAACTAATTTAAGCGAGGTAAAAACCTATACAACCCACCATGGAAAGCCCAAGTCGCCTGCTTCCCTATTTCCATTGCCTGTAGTAGAACAGTTCCTTATAGCCAAGTAACCCCTAAGCAGGATATAATGAAACGTTTAGTCCACGGTAAATAGAAATACATCTTGATTCAAAAACTTCATTCAATCCTTAAAAAAAATAAATGTCCATTTTATATGTAAGTAAAATATGACATTTTCAATTGACAGCCGTTCGGCAAAGTCATTTCACTATACCCCGAAAGAAGCGAAGTAAGTCGGCCGCATTTACTGTCTGAAAATAAATTGAAGCTCAATTAACAGACGAGGGTCGTCCACGCTGATGCAAAATTATTTGAATATGCTGCCTTTTGTATTATTTGATCTCAAAAAAATACAATTCCAAAAAAAACGACCGGGGTCCGCCATATGTTTCTGAAATGATGGGTGTGCCAACGAAATCAAAAGGTTTGGGGCCAATGCCAGAGACTATCGTTCGAAACCGATCAAAGAGCGGTGAAATAAGCTCCACAGTGAGTAGCGATCGACTTTAATTGGTGTGTGATTATATCCGGGTCGTTTCATTTCCTATGAGCGAGTCCAGGTCGCTCGCCTTTGCAAAAAGTCCCCACTTCCCTGGAGCCCACATCAAACCAAGCCAGAGACTCCACGAGCCACCTCCCATTGTCCGTCACGTGAAACATCTTTCTCCCTTTCTCTCTCACTCGCCACAACGAAAATCTTTCCGCGACCTTGGTCCTTAGTTCCGCAAGTAGAAAAAAATATGCAGAGGAGCGTAGAGGGTGTAGGAAGAGGCAGAGAACGGAGGAAGAAGATAGGTGTGTGCGTGCGCGGAGGGTTAAGGGGGAGGAGGGGGGAGAGGAGGGGGGGAAGAAGGACCGCCCTCCCTCCCCCTCCTTGCCCTCTCTCATCCATCGCGTTAGTCGTTCATGCCTTTTCTTTTCTTCTCCCTCGTGGATTTTGGAGAGGGGGATGTTCATCTAGCCATCTTCAGTCAACAGTTCATTAACCCTCCAGCGAATGCAAGTATCGCCTCCCTATTCATCCCCGCGCCCTTTGATTTCGGTGTACATCATGAAAGGCCTTTATGTTCTCACCTTACTTGGTGTACGATCCGAATTGATTTTTTGGTCATGGCGAACATATGTATAGCATTCCATTTGAGAGGCCGAATGATTCCTCGTGGATTAAAGGAATTATTAATATATTGGTCGTTGCATATTTTCCAAAATGCTTTTTTGCCGTAATCAGACGAGAGCAAAGGAATATTACGACAATTCTTTGAAATTAATTAATCCGCAGTCAGGATCTGTCGTGTAAATATGGCCAAATTTGTGGTTATGTTGAAAATGGGAAATGTTGTGCCTAATTTATTTGGATAAATGTGATCAAAAAGTATTTATTTGCAGCATTCAGAAAATGAGTAGTTTAAAAATCAAGCAGTAGTGCTTAGTTTTTGTGTGTTGCGAAGGTTCGATCTTATGAAAACTATAATTACTAATCATCTCAAAAGCTTCAAATCCTGTGGAACACTTAACTACGATCGTTAGGATGGAAAGCGAATTCTTTACCAACTTGACTGACCTGATCGACTTTTACAAGTTGAAGAGTCACATCCTAGACACTATTTTACTAGGGTGAATGATATGGGTATTCTCTCGCACTTCATTAATGATAAGGAGCATAACTACCAAGCGACGAGCCAAGCAAACCTTGACTCCTCTCACGAAAATTGAGCACGGAAAATGGCATTTGAATACGTTATTTTGAAGGCCCACACCCACCATAAGGCCCTTTGGCCGTAAACAGTTTGCCATACCGCTGCACTGTTGCCGCTTCCTTTCCTCTTCACTACAAGTATCGATGAACTAACCACAGGAAATAATTCTCATCTCACCCGGCTGGGTACCAGCCCTCTGGTGTGCCCATGTGGATAACAATTCATAATTGAAGGGTCAGCGGAAAGGCGTGGGGACGGAAGATGGAGAGAGACGTAAAGAGCGCGGGGAGGGGTAAATAATTTTCGATCATTATCATTCGAGAATACGATAGAAAGTTTATTTAACCTCTGTGTTAGCGAGCATAAAAAATGATTTTTTAAGTTTCACAATGTCTGAACCACCGTCAGAATTAATATCGACACATTTAACCTTCTACTGCTAAGAGTCATATGTAAACCTCCGGTTAAGCCTTTCACCTAAGCGTCTGGGGAAAATTGAAATGGATCAAGGATACGACTTAAGTCAGATTGCTTCAAATACGTGTAGAGAGGTGGATTCTGAATCATCCTAGTCCACCGCGAGTAGCCGATGGTAGAGGGTTGAATAGAGTAAACGGGAATTGGAGGGATAAAGAGAGGAAATAAGGTAAAATAACAAGGTTTCGGATTTTCCTACCGCCCTTGCAATATACAAATAAAAATTCACTATCAGGAATAACAAAAATGATGGTGAAGGGACCGTTTCGACGCTGGGAATATTAAGATACTCGCAACTGTAATTCAAATTAATGAAATAAAATGTTGTATAGCAGAAGGAATATCATGAATCTGGTTTATTTTCTGCCGCTTCTCAGTAGCTTTGCTTCAAATTTCTCTCATGTAAAAAGTCAATGCTAAATTACAAATCGAATAACATGATAAAACTGAATAAATAGAATAATCCAAACGGAAATAAGATGTGCTAACTTTGAGTGCATGGCATAGCTCGATATTCCTGCATGTTAGTGGCGTTGAAATATCTAGAGGAGGCATTACAAAAGTGATTATTTGCGGAGAAGAATATTGTTGTAATATGTTTAGAAAATAGGGATTTGGGATGTAAAAAAAATATCCGACTGCTTTACTATATCGTTCGCGATTCACGGCAACCCACCTCTAAAATTCATTCACTTGCCATCATTTTTGACATATCCGAGCCAATTGATCATGTAAAAGCAGAATATGATTTTTAATATGAAGCATAAGTGAAGTGCTGGTAATAATTTACAGTAGTAGGTATAAAAAAGATCGGAGCAAGTTTCCCCCGTGCGACACACATTCCCTGGCATGGTAGGGTTGTTCGATGGTCTGATAAATTGATGCCTTTCTTCACCGAATATCCAATAGAATTATCTAAGATAAGTCATTCCGCTTTCAGTCAGAAACGTCCAGAAAGTACTGAAAAATAGCTTAGAGGACAAGAATTCAATAAAAGCACGCCACAGATATCGCCATTAATTAATTGAATCCTTATTTTCACATATTTCATCGAGGTTAATGCCTCGCGCCTTAAAACTCTCCCTGAGAACGTCCAAGGTAAAGGTGGGAGTCGATCGCTCATTTTCAGGCTAGATCGTCGAAATACCGTGGTCATACGACGAAATAAACTTATGACGCAATAACACTTAGGCCTCACCTTTCAATAATGTTGGTAAGTGCTTAGATGCTACGCAGTTCATACATTGGATTTGATCAATGCTACAAGAAATGAAAATGTCAAATTTGTGTACATTTGAGTCAATTTTGTGATGGATAAAAAAAATAATATAAATGATTTCTCCTGGAGCGAATAACGTATTCTTTCGCCGTCGCGTGAACGTCTGAGAAAAAGGTTTCATTAAGCATGAAAAGTTGCTCTCATCCGTAACATAATTTCCTGAATAATTCATCAGGAGATCTCATCCATTCCATCTTGAAGAGCTCTTGTTTTTGGGACGTCTCATTTGCGATCACCCGCCCACCAAGGCGACCCACGAGAATTCCCTTATTCGAAAGGAGTTTGTTTCCCCAGTTGCTGGGTGGGAGATCTCGTTTACGCTGCTCAAATTTCCCGATAACGACGGCGCGGGGGTTTTGATTTGCAAGTCCACGCGGTTATTGTCACTTGGCTAATTCATCCAGTCTGAGAGAAATGCAAACTCCCACGGATTTTAAACCTACTCCCCTTGTCTTCTTCCACGACTCCCGCCGCCTTCCCTCCCACCTTGCCCCAAATGCCGCCCACCCATTCTACGGGATCGAAAATGGCGACTGGGTGTTAACCGAGCGATTCATGAAAGTAGACTTAACATCGTATTCAAGGGACTTAAATTAGGCGAAATGGCCCCGAAGAAGAACCTCTGATATGAAAAACTTCTGTCGCTGTTAATTTAATTCAACGTTTTCAAATTACGACCAAAATAAGATCCCCTCATTGTTGAATCGATTTGTCCCCTTGACGTATGGTATTGATAACAGTACTAATGTATCTTCAAAATTATTATTGCAGTGCATATGCAAAACCAATAATATCGCTGCCAACTTGGTAGTGTTAGGGCCTAAAAATCATTGATTAAAATGAACAGGGTCTCTTATGTGGTGGTGATATTAAGAATTTTTTGCTAATCATTTATTGAAAAACGTCACCAAAAAGTGAAGACAAAGAAAAAAGCTACAGAAGTTTACAAACTCAGGTTTGAGCTTCGTTTAGTTGATTCACGAAAAAATAGCGATTGTTAGTTCTTTCAATCTCAAAGGCTGTGGAAAATTATGCCCTACATTTGATGATTATTGAACAACATTTTGTTCTTATCTGGGATAATTGATCCCAATATACAATATATACTTTTGTTGAAGTTCTAAGTCCTTTCGTCTTCTAATTAAAAAGACATTTCAGCTTATTTTAGTAAATGCAATTAAAAATTAAAATTGAAGAAAAAAGTGACTAGGATAGCCATAGTGTGTTTAATGTGGCATTGCAATAATTTGCGTTTTTTAAAAGTGCCGTGATGTGGCAACTCGGTAGTTATCCACTTTTTTCGCGGATTAATTCAATGAGAAGAGCCCTAATCGTACATGTAAGTATGACCAACCGGTCCCTCCTGATCCCTAAAACCCTCTGTTTACACTTTGGAAGTTAGTTGTTCCGCAGTTCCACCGAATATCCCAACCGAACCTGTCTATAGCATAGAAGGCTACTTAGGCGATCGTGACATTCTGATGAACGAAGGAAGTCAAGTTAAGCACTGAGAAGTTTTGAAAATGTTACCACTTTCTCGGCCGGATAAAAATAACCTGTCCCCTATAATGATGTGACATTTCCCTCACTGTCTCTTTTGCTGCAGGTATACAAATAACATGCGCATTTCTGAGCGATAATCCACGGAAGTTAGGTCGTATTTTGACCTTGTCGTTAGGGCACATTCGACTTCATAAAGGCTACCGAAAACAAGGCAGAATCAATAGCCGCGGGCGCAGAAATTTCCCGATGTCGCAATGGTCGTTAGGTGCTTGGGTGTTAGTGGGAAAACGACTGAAACTCTGGTAAGCTCTTTTCTGTTTATTTCGGGCAAATGAGTGTTATTTGAAATACCTGTCTAATGATTATCTGAGGGCTGTAACGATCAAATTGCTATTATTGATTAGTGAGAAACAAGAAATTATTCCCAGATGCAGGGATTCCTGTATTAATGAGAAACAATATCACTAAGCTCAGAACGAAACCTCGACTTAAATGTCAACTATAAATCGAACTACCATTTTAACTCGGAGGATTTTATGGCAATACCTCTTCAATGGAAATCAAAATATTAAAGACCAATGAAATAAGAACATCATAATGAATATTTCACTAGTTGCGTTCGGCAACTTCCAGCAAACTTTACTTTTGGAGATGCTAACTTCCAAGATCTTAAGGCCAAAACAGAGAAAGCAACAACTATGCCAAATAGCAGGGAATTTATATGCGCTAACCTGTCAACTTTTAAAATAGCCTCATGACACAGATGTTGACCTAACGCGCTCAGTCATCCAGCCCTGGTGGGAGGATAGGAAGGACCCATCTGCAAGAATAGCCATATGCAGCACACTTAATTAGCCTCAATAGTTTTGAGATACACTAGTCGAAACCTGGACTCCAGATATTGCGGAATTCGAAATGTACAATTTTTTTGGACAAAATTACGTAGAAAAGGGCATTTGACACCATGGCTACATCAGTTGAGTCCAAAGAATAGTGTAGATATGTGTCGCATTAACTGATGGTCGTGTTATACTCAATATCAAATGGCGTCCACTCTAATTCCATTGTGATGTATTTGTGTCTTGACAGTTATTCTTAACCCTTTCCAAGTTATTTAAGCTTAATTATTCGCTTTCATTACTTCCTGTTATTTATTTTTTCAATTTACCCCGTCGTCAAAATTATCCCAGCCAACATAACTTTTTTTCTATGGAGGTACACTTCGTTTGTAACGGTGTGCCTACGTCGTAAATTACTTTTTCTCGAAAGGAATAAAGAAAATTGGTGAGCTTTTAGCGTATAATGTAAGCCAAATAAACTAGCAGCAGACGATTGAAAACTATGTTGCAAGTAATTTCCCCTTAAGCTGGTGTATATTTTAAAATAAAAAAGCGGGAACAGCCGAACAAAAAATTCCCACCAAAATTAGTAAAAAAACATAACAGGTCAATAAAGCGTTTTAATTAAACCGCCAGAAATAGTATCGTAAACCTCATTTTCTTAATATTTTGAAGGAGACAGTTGTTTTGGGCATTTTGCTACTGGTTGAAAAATCAAGTTGAAAATAAAATCGAAATAAATACTAGTTTTCTCAGCACGGCAGAATATTTTTTTATTATTATTAAAATTTGCCTATTTCGGAGCAATGTACTCGCATACACTTTTTCGATCTTACATTTATTGGTCTGGGACAATTATTTTGCTGATTTTGAAAAAATGACTCCGAAACACACAAATATGCATCGTACAAGAGAATCGGCAGCTACGGTTACTGGGGAACAACGCGTAGAGGCGAGAACCACTTATCGTGGCCGGGACGAATACGTGCTACTCCTGGTGAGAGGATTGCATTCCTGAATTAAGGGGACAAGGAAATTTCATAATTCCAAGAAGCGTCGGCCGCCGAAATTTTCCTTAGCCAAGGCCACTATGAGCAGAGTTTGGGGAGGTTGTACTGCATGCCCTATGAATTTGCTTCTCGCCAAAATTCTTACCCGCTCCAGGGTCACTTGAAACAAAATGATAGCGCGCTAACACCTGATTTCATCAAAGGAAATGAACCTGCAAATTAATTAGCTACATTCTTAATCATAAAAAATTTTTATGACAAAAAAGTTTACGCCGATCTCAACGGATAGAGTAACAAATGAAGTAGTTCTTCGAAGAGTGGGTGAAAAGGCAACCCTATGAAGGCCAATTGCGAGAATCATAGGGAAACTAATGGGGCATATCATGATATGCGATGATTTATAAAACACCATAATTAAAGGAAACATAGTCAGAGAGGCCAAGGGTGTATTACGAGTAGCAGGTGATGGAAGATTTCCAGTGCAAGGACCTATGAGGAAATGAAGAGACTAGCAGTGAAAGGGTTAAGTCTCGAACTGTTAAACTAAACCTCGAACTGATAAACTAATCCTCGGATTGATAACCCTTGATGGCGAATCAGTTTTCATTCCGTGGCCAGGTATTATTGACAATTTGTTTCATAGCATAAGGGAAACATTATTTTACCCATAAATAATTTAAATAATAGTAAAAATGTCGTTGGAACTCATTTAGTTTCTTGAGTTCTTTGAAACGTAGGCGCCTCTTATAACACTTTTTGTCCTAAGGGTATATTCCCAATTGGCGCCCATTGTTTTAACGCATGGATTGAATGTTCCGTTAAGGATGCTTGGGGTAAATTATCAATCGAAACAAAGCGTATTCAAGTTAAGGATTGACAACTAGAGGGATTCTAATGCTGACTGAGAGCTTGAGTCCACTCTTTTCCTTCCAATATCCTCCCCGAGAATCAATTTGAACGCTTAAGCTTTTGGACTGGTTTCGAAACATCACGAAAGAAGTTCTCCCACGGCTTCCACGAGTGGGATACTCAAGAAACTCTTTCTTCATCGGTTGAATCAAAGGACCATTTCAATCGTAAAGCTAACACATACTAGGGAGTCAAGGCGCCATATTATTCAGATTAAAACAAGGGTAAACCATGAGAAAGAATTACTTCAGTAGTTTCTTATCAGGTTTTCATTGACATATTGCGGCAACATGATAAACGTCGAGGAAAACAGCAAACGTTCCAGCCAAATTTTTGCTGGCCCCTACGCATGCTGAGTTCCTTCAAGGATGCAAATAGGTAGGTCATTTTGCATTAACTTTGATGCTTATTGCTAGTTCAAGGATTGTGCAAGCACATAGGAATAGATACTGCTCAAGCTTGGCCCTTTCCCTTTCCTGGAAACACGCTAAAGATATTATTTGCAATAATAAAGACGGTCCAAATGAATGAGTACATGTTATCTTGTCATTCTACCATCAAGAATTTTAATAGCTACTAGAAAGAGTGAACGGACTTGAACGCTTAGTCTTTTTTCATCGAAATCAAAAGATGCCAATATCTTTACGCTAAATATTAGTCTATGTAACATTCGATCTTTCCCAGTTCCTTTTTTTCCACTACGACATGCTACTTACTATCCCAATGCTTTAGAAAGCCTTTACCTGGCCGGCATAACGAATTTAAAGGTGACGCGCTCGCCATTAGTTCCTTTATCCGGAATGACGGCGTGGTATACTCGGCGCACATGCGTTCGTGAGGATCACGGTGAAATGGGTTGGTCGAGGCTCGTTCCCTAATCGTGCGAGTGAGTGCACACGCGCTTACAAAGAAAAAAGGTCGAAGACAAGGGCAGGTAGGTATGTGTGTTCAACGACCGTGGAATTTGGACGGGGCGGGTGGTTTTGGGGGAGGGAGAGGACGAGGGAAGGAGCGAGAGGAACCACCCCTAGTACTTCACCCCAGCGCGTGCAGCGTGCGTGCGTGAATAGTTCCTTGCAGCGACCACCGACGTGATCCTTGTCTTGTACGCTCGAGAGAAGAGTCCGGCGCGACGACGGTCCGCGTGACGTCATAATGGACCGCCACCCCAAACCCCTCCTACCTCCGAGCGCCCGAAAAAAGTCGTCCCGTCACTCCTGCTGCCCGTTCCCCCCGCCCCCCTCCGAACCCTCTCCTTCCTATCCACGTAGGGCCTTCCCTTCCCGTGCGCACGAATCTATTCTTTTTCTCTCAGCCGCTTTTCCCTTTCTGTGGCCCCCAAGATACTCCCATAAAATCTCCATCGTCCATTTCCCTTGGTATGTGCCTTCCCCGCACTTAAAGATAAACATCCATAGAAAGCAAAAGGAATGGACATGTGGCGTGCGTGTTCGTTTATCAGTCTAGGATACGCACCGATGCCTGGTCTTGAACAAAAGCATGTTCTCGGATTATCCCACGTAAAGGAAGCACCAAAAGAAGATGATAACATTTGGAAAATTTCTCGGTGCAGCCTCTAGTGCCTCCTTAACGTATCTATTACACCATGAGAGTGGGAATTTCTTCTTCTTGAAATATGCATTTCTTCCGCTCTAAGGGTGGATGAGTATAGATTCCTTATTTTTTACATCAGGGTCACCCGCTAAATAATCTTTGGAGACCTACTTGAAACGGGATGAGCGCTTTGGTCGTCCCTACTTGTGAACATCCTGTGTGCTTAATTTTCATCGGTTCGGAGACGATTGGTATATTCAACCTCGGCAAAAAAATCTGAGAAAATTAATTTACTTGAAAAGCCCTTTTGAGGACTCAATTGAGATCTAAAGACTAGTCTGTTATAATTATAACCAGTGAAAATTAGGAAAACGCTCCTGTTGAATTGTATAGGAATTTTACTGTAAACCGCATGGCTATCAAAGAGTAGACTTGACGTAAGAGCATTTACTTATTGATTTGGCCTCGAGCAGACCTGAGCGAAAGTTTTGCTCTTCTTTCTTAGATCACTTATCCTATATATTTACAAAATATTTTTAAGCCAGGATATGCTAGTTGATACATAAAACGTGTGACGCATAGAAAAAGAATGCAGCTGGCCAGGAGACGCGTTAGGAATTTGGATTCTTCTATCACATTTTTCAGTGTATTACTTGGCTTTCATTACTTTATTAAGACAATGAAAGATGAAAATGTAGTAAACCAAAGGAACACTATATGTATAGTTCGTTTGGAAAAGCTGGACCACGCTTGGGAACTTCGAAAGACTAGCACTCCCGACTTCTATGGAATAGCCATTCCCTGCTTGAGTGTTCCTGAGAATGCACGCTTCCTCCTTCCTCTCTTCATTGCCTGTGCCTCGAATTCCATTGCTTCCACGAAATTTCCCTATCTGGGCAACACAGCACACACTAAATCGTTCCTTAGTTACTACTCCTGGCTCTAGATTTATATTTACATTAAACGCAGTGCACAGCTTCTTAAGGAAATATAATTGGAAGAAAGGGCAAATGCATGTATTAAGTAACAGTGTCGAAAGAAAGTAACTATGCACCTAAAATGAACGATTTGCATGATGTAAAAAATATTTTTGCTCTCTTAGGCCTCTCTGGGGTTTTTGCCACAAATATTTCTGACTCTTTTAATTCTATCGAATCGTCGAGTTTGTCACGAGTTTTTATGGTTGGCAAACTCACTATGGGAGTGAGTCAAGTACGAAATTGGAATCAATTTTACAATGGTCGATTCACAAGAAGTGACATTATTATTCCATTTGCGGCTTTGTAATACAGAGAAGAAATGATATACCATCGAATCGATGCGACCCATGGAACCCCTAGTATATGCGGTGAATAAAGGAACTACAATATGGTGAATAATGCCCGGTGTTAGGCTATGGAGCATGTCACGATCGCTTGGCTCATGTTTACGAGTAAAATGAAGAGGCGATCAGTCCAATGACAAGGCCAAGAGGCGAGGCACGCACGGAGAAACCCAAAGAGCGACGACATCTTGCCGACTCGAATGGAGATGCCACATTGCTTTCAAGGGCACGGTAGACCTTAGCTTGCGACTTAGTGACTTACATAAACCTTCCGACTGGATGTGGGTCAGATAAGTAGGGTGACATGAAGGTGCGAGACGGCATTTCGCTAAATGAAGGAGAGGAAGATAACGAACAATTCGGAATCCAATATGATATCACTAAATTTATTTTGTAACTACCAATGAATGAGCCGTCGCTCCAAGTTGAGAAGCACAAATGATGAAAAACGAGCAGCATAGCAACTGAAATCACGCCCAGTTGGAATTCAAAAATCTCTTCCGAACACTGTCGGTTTGCATCAAACTCAAAAACAATCAAATTATACCACTTGTAATTAAAATCTAATTATACCAACTTCGTAAGCAGCATTCATCATTAAAAACCGGAATAAAGGATTAAAAGTGGGAATAAGAAGAGAGTATATTCCTCTAAATTTTAATTTAGCTCTATTAGTTAAATCAGTTTTATTTTGAAAAAGAACCTCATCCGTAGGAGCAACTGATATTCAATTACATACTACCAAAATCAAGATCATTTATCGATTACAGACCTTACTTTAACGCGGGATATGCCTCATTAAATCAAATAAGTTATGACGTAAGTCTATTTTTATCATTCAAGGCTGTGCTCCCCAGGCTCTTGATATTGGACGTTAATTCTTACATAATTTTAACGTTCAGCTACATCCAATTAAAATCCATCTAAGGTTACCTCCGAGAAATATAACTGGAAGAATAAAATGCCCACTCACTACATTAAAATGATTTCCCATTAAAGTGATTGACGACGAGACAATTAGACTTAGTGACTGAAGACGAGATTATGCAGAAATATTCTGAAATCTCGATTCAACTTAACTTGCACGACGATGGAAAGTCAAGACTTCTGGATACGGCAAATATGGAATTTCACCTTTAAATTAAAAAAACTATTCTTTCCGAATAGTTACCCATATCAAACATTCGAGAACAATCCAGCCTTATCACTAACGGGAACAACAACTCCTTTCTTCCAAGGTGAATAATCATAGACAGAAGAATAAAATTTGAAAAGAAAAATCAATCAACTTGGTGACATCAATATTTGCATTGTGGGCATACGTATTGGCACGTACTTTTACTTGCAAGTCCTAATATTATTAAAAAGATATTATTCACTAAGAAATGAACTAAATATTCGCGTTTAGATTGAATCCGTAACAAACTAATTCGTCATGAACCATATTTAATTATTCACAACGCTCCCCCAATTTTTCAACACGCTTTTTCCAGGACTCTTGAATTGTAATTAATCACAAGAAGAAATCATAACAGGAAATGGAAGAGAAGGATATGTAGGCGAGATGGAGGAGAGTAGCACAAGTGCGGTGAGGACAAGGAGCAGCAGGGATTCATGACTCCGAGCGCCGATATTCCATCGCCTCTGAAATATCGATTCCCAAGTAAATGGCGGTGAGGCCAGAAGTACTGGATTGCGATTTTCATGGATTTCAGACGCGATTTTCTCCATTGAAAATTTAATTAAAGTGCAGCGAAGATGTGGATACCCGTGAAATAAGCTGATCTTTAGAGGAAACGTGGATTGCGTGAATTGCAAAACCCAAAGCTACAGAAGCGTCGACCGATTATTTTTCTTAATACCGAAGTTTATATAATATTAATGCAAAAAAATACTACCACGTACAAAAAATAAAACTTTGAAGAAACATTTTACATGTTATCACAGAGGAAAATTTATTCGCGAATGTTAATATTTTTTTCATAACGTCATTTTTATTATATACCTGTATTATACCTGTACGTAGTTTTATTAATGAGTGATAATCTGTGTGAAAGTTAAAATATTATTTAATGGATAAATAAAGGCTATACCGCGTGTGATATAGCAATTTTAAAACTTAATGTGCTTTATATTTAATTGAAATAAGCCATCTGGGCATAACCTTTGGAAACTGGACGACTAGTTTCATGGTCACTCCGATGTTCGAATACAATTTTATGATGAATTTTAATGAACAAATTTGCAACTTGTTTATTAAATGGCCTTTTGGCCCGAGAGTTGCAAAAATTAACAATATTATTCATCGGAACTTGAAGGCAGATTGAACCTTATTAAATGATATATTATGGTCACATTAAGGCCGGGATCCTCTTAACCAACAGCCACGAAATCCCCCTCACCATCGTCATACTTTAGTAAAAACAAACTGACATTAACTGAAAATAATGTGGGGAATATACTCTGCTTCACCATAGAAATATTGTATTTGAAATCTACAGCGGAAAACCAGAAGCCAACTGAGGAGAACGTGGAAAGTTGGGCCTCGAAACGAGGAAGTTTACACGATAAAAATCACATTGTCTCGCCACTGGCGGCAAAACGTCTGGTCGCGGCTCTGATTGCAATAATGCGTGCCGAATGGAAGCGATGAATTGATCGGCTCCGTCAGCGAGGGGGAGTGGGAAGTCAGCGAAAGAACAGCGCGGGAAAGGTTTCGCCGCGATCATTGGCAGGATTTAAAAGACCGCCGTCTCGCGACGGGAGGGAATGAAGAAAGCGAAAGTGAAAACACGGAGAGAGGGTTGAAGGGAGGGAGCAGTGACGTGATGGGACTTCGGAAGGATGGGAGTGAGAGTCGTAAGAGGCGGGGGAGGGGTATTTCTTTTTTTTTTAAAGGGAATGAATCGTTCCTTAGAAACGAGAGCCCGCTTGTGCAGGGCAGACGCGGGAGGCGAGGGGACGAGAGGAGGGGGGGCAGCCTCTTGTAAGGAGTTAAGTGGATATCCTTGGACCAGCAGGAGAGAGACCTTGGCCTCGAAAATCAAAGAACTTAACATCGGTCGGGGAACGCTCGATTATTTTTTAGAACTACCGAGGAAGAAAACATCGCGTGTTTTGCTTGTGCCCGGCAGAGTGAACCCCTTAACAAAGACAGCAGTGGTCTAAGGATTTGAAAGACGACAATCCCTCCGACGAAGGGATTTTGATCAACGGTTGTCCTGTACAAACTGAGGGAATATTTGTACTTCGCCCGTCTTTGTTAATCTCTGAGCGACTTCTTACGAATATTGTTCCGAGATAGCAAGATCCAAACAAGGGTGGGTAGTTGGCATTGGCGGAGGTGGTGCTCTGGCGCTAGAAAATTAATGGCGGGGGTTATGCCAACGTGTTAACTGAAGTCCACCTTGAGCGCGATCATTATTAAGTTGTACTATTGAAATTTTCCCTGATAATTCCTGGATGTATTTACAAGTTGGAATGATTTGTCATCATTTAAGTGCGGAAAGAAAAAAAGCACGGCTGTTTTGGGAACCGAAGGCAAGGTAATTGAACTATTTCCTTTGGTTTCTCCTTACTACTGATTCGTGTAAGCCGATAAACACTCAAGTCCGCCACGCGTGAGTGGAACTCAAAAAGCCATCCGCCGGCTAATAACCTTCGTGCGGCATTGACCATTCTAGGAAAAAATTGGGAAACACTACGAATACTTTTCACAGAAATTTTTCCTGAGCGATCAATAAGCGAAGGGCCACAACCTTTGCTCATTCCATTGCACGGAATAATTAATTTTTTTCAAATATCGATTATGAAATTTAGAGGGACCAACATATAGCGTACACTGAGGCTTAGAGACAATCATTTGATGGTAACAATCTCTGTAAGTTGTGAGCAAAAGCAACTCAAACCTATCTATTCCTTGATTGCGAGAAGGATACTTTAAGATAGGTGTCTCGTAGTATACTTTACGATAGGTGTGAAGTTCCCATACATAAGAGTATATTTCAATACTGGGGAGGCATCTCTCGAGTGAAACTAAGAGAAAACGAAATTTAACACGATCCGAGTTAAATAAAAGCCATTTCTCGTGGTTAAAATCAAAACAATGAGATGCAATGGTAAATTTGATAAGTGCTGCACATGAGTTACTACTACTACTACCAAGAGTTAGATGGAAAAGTATTAAGAAGGGATTAAAAAGTGCAATAATATTTCGCTGAATATCTGCGCGCGTATATGCATGGCCAGGGAGAAAACTAAATCTAATAATAATTCTCGTAAGCATTCAAAATTTAATTGGTGCCAGGAATAGTACTGTGGGAATTTTATAAGCCCAATCAGAAGCCCGAAGAAGATTCGATTACGAGATATAAAAGCTTGCCTATCATAAAAAAATAAAAATATTTTTAGGAGAAAGGGTGACGCAATTCCGTTGATATACGTGACTTATACAATCAGTTACACAGGTGGCTGGGTTCAAAGCTGATAGAAGATGGGCAGCATCCACACGGTGCGTGCGGCGACAGCGCAGATTAGGACGGTCGGAGGTCGCTCGTCGTGATAACGTCAAACAGTCATACTCTCCACCAGGGCGCGCTCAATTGGCTTCTCACTTCGGTATTCATCCCACTGCGTCCTTAGATGTACCTCTGCAGAAGGATCATGCTATGACGCGTGTTAAAGTTCTCTTAAATCGACTCCTGAACAGTCAATTTAATGAAGTAATGAATTGTCTCTTAACCAGCAGATGCGCATTAGTTTCAGAGCATGATGTGTTGCGAGGAAACTTTTCCTCTCGCATTTCACATACTTACTAATCAGGTCCCTTCCTTACTCTCTCTTTATTTTTTTCCTCGATGCAGATCCATACCTCCTTCTGTATCATAAGTCCTGGGAGCCACCGTTCAGAAGTGAAACCCTTTTTTATGCTCTCTTCGTAATTGAGTCAATGTCGCGTCAAATTAATGCCAACAGTTTCGCGAGTTACTTCAGTAAAGATATCTAAATAATTTTTTATTTCCTCTTTAATGCTAATAGATAATTTTCGCCATTATCTAGTTGAAAATCTTCAGTAGTTATCTAGGCAGTAGTTATCTAGGCATTCCTTTTAAATCGATGGCTTTCGCAGATCCAGTTTCTCTCATTTTGCCTGTGTTTATACCACGAGATAATCTACGTTAATTATAATTCTTGTCGTTATCTTTAATTATATCATTCATCGTTCATCCAAGAACGTATAATCCATTTTATATGATACAAATTTCTTTTTATCTCCGCAATTCAGCCAGAAGTAATACTTCTACTTCTTGAACTCATTCCTGTTACTAATTAATGCTCCATTAAAAATGTTACAAGTCAAAATTACACGAATTTTATTAGTTATTATTACGCCGATAGCCCTTCAAAAATGTAATTTTAATTCAAGACGCAAAACGACACCTATTTTTTCCAATTCTAAATCCATAACCTATCGAATAAATGCGTTCAAAATGAAATTGAATTTAAATTCTATGGGTGTGAAATAATAAAACCAAAATTGGTGATCTAAAAGGTTTTATCCTGTCAATATTTGTTGGCGTCATCTGTTAAACCGCAGCCTTCATTCTGGTCAGTTCGAGTGGTGGAGGAACTCAGCTGGTACTAAATTGTATAGCGTGATAATACCACCATAGTAGAGGTTTCAGTTCCTTGTTTTCCAGGAAGACCTGGTACCTAGAAAATCACACAGCTTGAGTTAGGCTGAAATCATTTCGAGACATTTTGCGCATTTCAAACCAAGAGTTCTCCACCAGTGGACTATATAATTACTTCCAACTCTCCACGAGGACTATCCTCTATTATTTTATAAAAGTATTCCTTCTGTATTATCTTTGATCCTTTACAGGATAAAATTATGCCTATTAAAGACTCGATAGAAGCACGAAGTAAAAAAAAGCTTATTTTAAGAAACTTTGCTTTATAATTCTTCTAAAAATGGCTATGTCAACTATGTTCCGTGCAATGGCACGCGTATCAAGTGAAATAAAAAACTTAACTGCCAAAAACGAAGACCAGAGAAACGTATTCCAGTTAAAATAAAAATTTAGATGCCCTGTTATGAATATCATTTTTGTGGAAACATCGCCGAATATAACCATTGATACAAATAAATATAACGAAATTTTATCGAGGCCAAGGATCCCAAAACAATAGAAAATACACGTATCGTATTAATGATTTATGTGGAAACGCCACCAAATATTTGAATCATATGTATAACTGAGAATAAATTTATATAAATAATGTAAAGGATATTTGTAACAAAGTTCCAACGATCAATAGATTCAACAAATCGCGTTCGCACGTGAGAGATGGTTTATTTTAATCATCTGCCTGCCATCGATGACTCTTTTTTCTCGATTTTTCAGGATGAAATAAGGACAAGAAGACTTCTACAAGGGAAAAGATGCTCAAGGTTAAACTGTCCGCCCTGGACGAGGTGGCACTCATACTCATCCTCCTGCTGCTTCTCGTCAAGGCGTTCGGGCCCAAGCTCTGGCTGGAGCTCACCAAACAACGAGGGAAGACGACCGGTAGGCACCAAGAGGGCACGGCATGCGAACGCGCTCGCGAGACACAGCTGGAGGGGGAAATTGAAACAAGAAGTACCCTCCCGCAACACTCAACCCCATAATATAAGTCAGTCCGCGGTGGCCCGGAAGAGAAAGTTCAGTAGGAAATTACGAAAGATCATGGTTCTCTCAAGGTCATGGCCGTGGGATCGAGGGATGTGTGGAAGGCGGTCCGTTGTCTTAAGCGTATTGTGGAGCGGAGAAGACGACTAGAGGGCAAAAAGCGAGCGCAGGGAATTGATTACGCGAATTTCGGAATCGTGACGAATCGATTCCTGAGTTTCAGATATAATTGCATCTTTCAGATCTGTTATTGAACCCTTGACGGAGTATTGATTCATGAGGTCAATGGTGAAATATACTAATTTGAAAATGGTACATGATAAAATATTTTATTATCCAATGTCAAGGTCATGTTTGGTCAAGGCACTCTCCTTTCGCTCTTAAAACCTCTAAATACGAGTTTTGCTGTGTGGAACCGTTTTGTAGGATTCTCATGGCATATAGGCAAGCATTACATTTTTTCGATATGCTTAAGTACTAATGCTACTACTTAAAAATATTTTTAAAAATAATTATAGCTACACCCTTTTAAATCAAAACTAGGTAAGCGTCGCAAAACATTTTGGCATTCCCGGATCAATCAAATAAAAAAACTGTTATAAAGCTCACACATGCGAAAAGAATCTCATCAGTCAACTCTTCTAATTGATACTTTTTAACCTCTTCTTCAGCGCTAAAAGCAAAAATACTTTGTCTTAAAGAATGTACAGCAACTGAATGCATTTTTGAGAGTATATTCATTCTCGTTTAAACTGAGGGCTCATTGACACCAGCCCCTGTGAATATGTTTGACGTCAAGTGATAACCAGATTTAAGATCTACTTGCTACATGGGCATGAATATTTGTGACGACAATCCAAAGGTCAACGTCGTTTTGATTTTGTTCAAAGCAAAACAAGGCCTTCTATTCAAATAGAGACTTTTAACTTACCTGCATAGAGCGCCATTATATAATACTATTTCAATGGTATCTACAGGAGAAGTTAGTCAATCACAAGAACAAATGTCGCAGGTGTAAGAAAATATTGCATTTTAACCGCGGTAGAGCAACATAACCATTCTGATTATGATTAAAAAATTATTATAAGTTTTTAATAATGACTCCTCTATAGATGTAATTACTTTAAAATGTTATAAGTATAAACTGAAAATCAAGACCGTTAACACTATCACCAGAGTGAGCGAGCAAATGTCAAGTTTAAATGTATTTTAAATCGGCAGCATCTCATTTAAAGCCCTTCAAAGCAGTCGTAACAGAAAGGTTTAGAAATGCCAGGTGATATTTTTGTCCACAATAAAAATAATTGTAGCACAGGTTTGATAGGCATATTGAGACAAAATTAGTTCAATAGATCATTTCTAGTTTTAGAAAAAACTATCATCGTTGACGCTTATCAGCCATAAAATGTGCTTGACGCAACTATAAACTCAATTTCACAACCAGCTCCTTATGCCAAAATATTTTTTATTTACGTCTGGCATCATTTTTCCCACTCATCCTCTGTAACTCTTCGGGCTTACTTCCACCACGAAGACTGATTATGTTAAAAAAGTTCTCGAAAGTATCTTCAAATAAATTGGAGGATAGTAATTTATCCTTCATTTTGCTAATTCGGAATTTCGCACGAACGTCAGATAAGACTTTATCACTCAATTTATGTATTCCTTGATTGAGAAAAGAAGTTACAGTGTCGCCATAACCTAGGCGATTTTGAACGGGCAACTTCCGCAGAAAATCTTTGACGATGGGATTTAAATTTTGAAGTGCAGATTGTGAAAATACTCAGGAAGTGAATATAAATATAAAGATGATAAATATATTTCAAATAGGCACCAGAAATGACACACAAATATGGAATTGGGATCACAGAACATTACGATTAATTATGCATTAACATTTCTTTACATATTTCATACACATCTTTTAATAGCAAGAAATAATGAGCTCTACGGCCTCTCAATAAAGAAGAAAGGGGAAGAAAACTCCAATGGCCGTAAGGATTAGTTGCCAATCTCTCGTCAGACCAATTGTTGTGTTGGTGTGACGGGAATCACGTCAGGGACCAACCACAACCTCTCGACCAGAATACCCTCTGTGGTGGTTTACGGGAGATTAATCCGCGTCAGGGACCAACACACAGCCACACGCACACTATCCTGCCTGAAATCCTTCACGAGGCTGTGAGACCCTGTTAAAGAATTTCAGATGGAGATGGAATCCTTCACGAGGCTGTAGAGTAGACCCCGTTAAAGATTCCAGGATATTCTCAAGCACACACTGGTCGAGAGGTTGTGGTTGGTCCCTGACGTGATTCCCGTCACACCAACACAACAATTGGTCTGACGAGAGATTGGCAACTAATCCTTACGGCCATTGGAGTTTTCTTCCCCTTTCTTCTTTACATCTTTTAATGACTCGATGCCTTTAAATATTCATTAGTCACAGTTATTAAGCCATAATTTTTACTATTTTCTTTATTTTTGAAATTTCAATGGTTTAGAAGTCTGTTCAAATCCCATCAATTATTCAATCGAGTAAGGAATTATGAACATGAATTTCTCATAGAATCCATTTGATGGGGGCTACATGCATTACATGGCCAAACAGCTGCTTCATAAATTTTAAGGAAGATATTTGGTGGCTGTGACTGAAAGCATGTGTTAGCATTTTTCAATTTTACTTTCCATAAAAATTGGTTAGCAATGCTCAAAGAATTCTCAGTTGATTAATACATATTAGTCATATCTTTCTACTTTCATTGCAATTTAATCAAATTCATGTGATTGCATTGGCTGGAATATATATATATATATATATATATATATATATATATATATATCTATATATATATATATATATATATATATATATATATATATATATATATATATATATATCAGTCTGCTGTCTTCAATGGAAAATTCAATTATGCTGACAAATGCTATCATTTTGACTCCAAGCAGACATTGGGAGCAAACATTCTGGGTAATAAGTGATTAACATTGATGTAAAAAAATTATTGCGCTAATTTCATGGTGCTGCTTGGTTTCTGTCCAGTTCATGAAGAGTGGGGTCTAAATTCCTGAGAAGTAATTTAATTTTTTGATGCTCAAATATAACAAGAAAATCTTTAGAAGTTGAACTGATTAAAAATATATGTACAAAAAATAAATGTACCCATTAAGGTAATACCACAAACTAAATGATCTGATATACACGTGAGTCCTTTCCTTCCTTCCACCAAAGAAGGTACCAGCCCACTGAAAGTTTCAAATATAGTGTGTTTTCTTTTTGAGTTTTATGTTTTATTTGTCACATCTGTGCCACTCTAAAATTAAATGAAGGTTATTAGAAGCAGTTTTGTATCAAATATAGTTCTTTGACATCTTGTCTTGGACCAAATTTCCTAAAGCTTTTCCCAAAATTTTAGTCAATTATAATTTTTCATGGCCCTCTAGTGTATTGATATGATCATTCCAGGAAAACTCACAAAGCAATAATCAGTCATTTAAGGTGTGTCCATTCAAATTTACATTTTATTCCACTAATGGTGTGTGTAAAAATTACATTGAAATTATGTCATATTCTTCCAACAGATGAACTTAAGGAAAGTCCTCCAGGAAAAAATAATGGAGTTCGAGACATACCTGGTCCTTGGCCCTCTCTACCAGTGCTTGGAACGAGATGGATATATGGAAGACCTTTTGGACCATATCGGTTGGACAAAATACATGATGCATATGAAGGTAAAGACATCCTGTTCAGAAATGTGGGGCTGAGTTCCTGATATTAACTATTCACAAAAGATCAGCTCAAATGCTGGCGGAAATCTGGAAAGTTGTCCACAGAAAATTTATTTAATGACCAATTAAAACATATAGTATGTATACACCAAATTACAGTTTATGAAATATTGTGTTTCTACTGCTATATGTTAATAATGAGAAATACTTTGGCGACTGAGAAATGGTCATCTCATTAAAAGCATACTATAATAGGGCACAAATTTAAGCTTTTTCCCAAAAATGATAATTTCGTGTCTAGGAAGAACTCATTTCAGAGGATTTGATGGTTTTGATTTTCCTTGGCAATTTAATTCAGCATTATATATGTAGTTTCTATTAAATTGTTATTTATCCACAAGCATATTCTGCTTGTCAGTAATGGAAACATTTGGGAAGTGCCAGAATAAGGAACTTTCCAAAGTAAACACAATACTTCAGGAATATTATTTAGGCTGGGGTTTCTTAAGTTAAACTTCCTTTGAAAAAGTGAATTAGAGCCAACTATTTGAAGAGCTATTCTGAAATACTCAACCATGAGGAACCCACTTGCCACAGTAAGAAATAGAATTCCATTCCAAACTCATTGAACTATGACTAAATAATTTTGTATTAAAAATTCTCCAGGCAATCAACTTGGAATGAACCACTATTTGACATAAAACATGCCATTTTCTTTTGTATTTGGGTTGATATTACCCATGCTATTCTGTTTTAGATATGTTCAAAAGATACGGCCCAATCTTACGAGAGGAGTCACTCTGGAATTATCCAGTAGTAAGCATTATGGAGAAAAGTGCTGTGGAAATGGTTCTCAGAGGGAGTGGAGGAAAATATCCTCTTAGGCCACCTACAGAAGCTACAGCTTACTACCGTCGCTCCAGACCTGACAGATATTCTACCGTGGGCCTAGTCAATGAGTAAGTATAATTTAACATATGCTTAAATAAAGGGTCTGTTTTGAATGAGAGTTAAATTGTGATGTGAATGAAAAATGTCCTAAATTGACAGAAGTTGTACTCTGAAACTAACTAAGTGCAACAATTTAGTGAAAGCATAGGTCAGATGAACACAAAAAAGTAGGTAAATTAAATCCTTAAACCCGTAAGAAAGTTTTTTTATGCATAAATATTCATTTTTTTTAGAAAATAATATTTACTTCTTCTCTGAGAATGCCATTATTTGGTTTGCCTAAAGGAAAATTTTAAAATATTTACAATTTTTGGCCAATTACAGCCAAGAGATTCACTTTTAATACAGTTGAAAGAAGTTAACATTGGCATACAGTATACTAATGTGATGCATTATTATGTACAGGACTTATCTGACTAACCATTACAAAATATTGGGTAAGATATCCAAAATATATAATGATGGAATTTAATAAGATTTGGACAACTTATTCCACTTTCACCATCCTCCATTTACCTCCACAGAGTTCTTCTCAGGATGAATTTTCCAATGGCTTATTCGGGTGTCCTTGAATCACCAAGCCCATGAGATACTGAATTACAGGGAAAATGTTGCATTGATCTAGAGAGAAACTATTTTGTTTTAATTCAGACTGAAATATAGAAGCCACAGATATCAATCCAAAGGTTGGTGCGACCAATGAGGGTGCAGTTTACATTCTCTAATCCCTGAAACAGAATTGGGGAATATTTTTGGCATAAAGATTTTATGAGTTTATGCAGACATCCATTATATTTTTAGTAGATTGGTTCAAGTGAAAGAAGCAGGAATGTGAAAGGGAAGCATTTCTGCAGAATTTGGTATTTTATGGAAGCTTCATGGGCCAGAGTTAAGTGCTCCGAAGACTTTCATCAGCCCATGAGCTACAATTTGATGGACTCTGGCCAGTGTGGCCAAACATTTAGGATAAGGGGTCTTTTGCCTGCTCAATTCAAGCTTCAGTTTTCCAACAAAATTCTGACACCCAGAAAATTAACTGGACATGACACAATCACAAGTTGGACATGTCCGATTTCACCACCCAACATTAACACCAAGATTCTGCTGGACGAGTCTTGCTCAACCACTGCAACAACATTCCTAATTATAATCAATTCCGCTTGTAAATAGGGATGCCTAATTTTTATTATTTTTTCATAATTAGGCAAGGGCCTGCATGGCACCATTTGAGAGCAACTCTTACTCCTGAGCTAACCAGCACAAAAACTATTGCTCGCTTTCTGCCAGAGATCAATACAATAGCAGATGATTTTGTTCAGTTATTGAAACGATCAAGGGATGAAAATAAGCTTGTCACTTCTTTTGAGGAGATAGCGAATTGCATAGGACTTGAAAGTAAGTATCATAAATATTTAGTTAAAATAAAATCTTCATGACTCACCACTTATTTCCATTTCAGGTATAATAAAATAGTGCCTATATTTTAGAAAAATTTTGCCCTTATACTTAGCGTACATCACTTTGCATGCATGTATCTGCTTTTAAAAAGCACTTATGGAGCATTTTTTTCCAATAGAAAAATAAATTACATAGTTGTATTGGAAACTGGAAAACAAGCACTGCATATGTTCCTTTTGTTCAAGGAAAAACCTCTGGAAATACATATACCACATGCTTACACTTTTTTATTATTTGTGATTACTGTTTATTAATACAGCTTATGTGGTAATTATTAATGCGATTATGAAAATCAATGGAAGTTATTGTTCTTACCAAGACTTGTGCTTGAGAAGCTCACTTAAGGCTGAAGATTATTCCTACTAAATGTATTATTTAAATAATTCTTAGGGAAATGCAATGAATAATATACATACAATAACTGACCCTACTGCAAGCCTATATACTAATGTACAAAAATATGCCATGGGAAAATCATCTGATTGGACTAGTTTTCAATCTTAGATCTACCAACTGTCAATCATGGGTTGATTTCTAAAAGCTAATAGCAGACTTTTTTAAGTCCCCTAAAACAAACTGTAACTGTAACATTAGACTTCCTGAGCCACTTTCCCTGTGAATTGAAAATGTGATAATAGCTGGAGAAGAGGTAACATTATTATAAAGCTCGGTATGAGCAAGAAATACGGAGTGTAAACAGCCTTGAAACCTAAATAAAAGGCCTCAGATGTCTTTACCAAGGATCCCTTTTCACTGTGAATTTCTGAAAGGGTTTACACAACCTACACGCTCCCACTTACCATTGTCCACTCCTTACCTCAGTTAGCTGTTTGAAGACTATTAAAAGACATTTAGTAAAACTTTAATTTTTTTAACTCATTGCCATTGTTAGTACCTGGTCTGATTATCTACCATAATTTTTGCATTAATTGTAACCTTAATCAACTAAATTTTATGTATTCATTGACATAATAAATTAAAATATTGTAATGATAAACTAAAAATTATAAAAGTATGAAGCATATCTATTGTTTTCAATTATATTATATATTAAGCATATATAGAGGCTCATGAACTGCATTCCTTGTCAACGTGCCAACAATTATTAAAGTTATTAGAAAAAATATTATTAATAATAATAATAATTCTCAAAAGTATACATATTACCATTATCATGAGAAATGAAATTCACATGAATGTGACGAGTTGCATGGGTAACCTATCAACTTTAAGTAACAAGATTTATATTGAGTTTCTTGGATTCCAGGCACTTGCACATTGATTCTTGGTAGAAGAATGGGCTTCCTTGAGAGGGCTTCCAACATAGCTGACAATAATCAAAACAGAGCTTATCCACACAACTTGATGGAGGAAAACAGCAAACCACTAAAAAGGGACCCATGTGAACAGAAAAAGCAAGATGGGATTAATGTAATTCATGAAAATGTACCAAATGGCAAACATGATTCAGCAATACAGGGGTCTACTGGAGAAGCATTGACAAAAAAGAATACAAGCAAATTGCCTACTGGAAAGAAAGCAGAAAGGAAAAATAACCAGCAAACAGATGGAGAAGAGTGCAAAGACAGAGCCTTGAAATTGGCTTCAGCAGTGAGGGCACACTTTCTAGCTTCTCGAGACACATACTATGGCCTTCCATTTTGGAAGATAGTTCCAACTCCTGCATATCGAAAAATGGCAAAGGCCGAAGGGGAAATCTATGAGTAAGTATTGTATAAAAACCATAAAATAAGTAATCAACCATATGGTTGGTTTGTTCTGTTATTACTGATCCTGTTAATCCTGACAGCATGTGAAATTCACTCATCAGGGTAGGAAAGCCAGTTCCCCTCCTTGTCCCGGTTATGGTTTCCGAGGAACATCTGGTATTCAAAAAATCACATAGTTTGGGTAGACCTGCAGGTGTCCAGAGAGGCTTGCCCAGGAATCGAACCTGGGCCCTCCAGTCAGTAGTCCAATGCTCTATCCCTGGACTACCATGACCCACCAGTAGTGTATAGGATACGTAAAAGAAATGCAGGTGAATGCATAAATATACAGCAAAAACTCTGTCAAATTTGATCATTTAACTTGAAACTCAGAGCAGGCTCGGGCTCTCACCAAAACCATAGGGCTCCAAATTCTTTCTAGCATTGATGAATCTATAGAATTATAAAGAGATACAATGGAATACGTGGAACGTAGGGTATAAAATGTAATTTGAACTTGGGATTTGGTCCTATTACTGACAAGCGTACAATTCCCATGACATTACAGAATTAGGTATTTGCTTGTAAAAAT
Organism: Hetaerina americana; assembly: GCF_022747635.1. Taxonomy (NCBI): domain Eukaryota; kingdom Metazoa; phylum Arthropoda; class Insecta; order Odonata; family Calopterygidae; genus Hetaerina; species Hetaerina americana. The sequence continues at coordinate 99,953,500 of NW_027286874.1, read as the reverse complement.
GTTTTAAGCCTACATTTTTTCCCATGTCATATCAGAATTAAGTATTTGCTTGTAAAAATGTGTAATGCCTAACTTTTAATAACACTATGTTCTTGATTTCCATTTCCTACAAAAGGAAAACATAATTTTCCTTGAAACAAGTAAACCTTTTTGCTTTGTCAATAGCTGAAGTTAGATTTCCACAAAATAATTTCTGGTTAAATTCCCAGGGGTGGCAGGATATTTTGCCATTTTGGTCTCCATCTGGGTAAGATGTGGTGAAATATCCTGGTGCACCACACAATCTGCAGGTTAGGGGGTAAATCTGAGGAACCTTGGAAATATAATATCATACGTAGACTAAGAGAGCCATTAGGTTTCTCTCTATACCTATTCTGCCCTCTCAATTTTCAAATTTTCAAGTGTCAAACAGCTAATATATATCACATAAAATTCTAGCCCAAGGTGAAAATGTGATGGGTGTAAGAAAATATTTGAATTTTTCAAAACTATATATTTTTGTCTTAGTTATGGAGTATATATTGATATCGTAAATCATTATTATAGATATAATAATTGCTCATAGATAATCTGACAAGGATGTGAACTATTGAATTGCACTACTGAACAAAAAAGAATATCCAGGAAAATGCCATGTATGCAAGCTGGATATGTTTGACTATTAAGATAAATTTTCCTTAGGTAATCTGTGAAGCTTCATATTCACGCATAAATTACATCGTAAAATAGAAGAAATGTGGAGCAACAAAAATAAGTGAGGTACTTGACAAAAATTTAAAATTATTTAATTCATGTGAGCTTACCCCTTCATGTATAAGCTCTTTGATATTCTATGCATTTCATTTAAATTTGGAAGGACACTGAAGCAAGAGAAATTTCATTAGGTATGAATATTTCATATTTAAGGCTACCATTATTGAATAATTGTATTTCTGGCAAAGTTATATATCATAGGGGCATATCCTTGTAACCAACAAGGCAATAAAAATAGAAAAAATCAATAAAGACATGAATAGATAGGATTGAAAAATTTCATCTTCATGGCTAGAGTCTGAATAAATGTGGAACTAGAAAAAGTAAGCAGGGACATACTGAAACTAATGTCAGATATTAAGTTGACTGATACACATTTTTAACTTCCAGCATCATCTCAGAGTTAGTGGATGCAGCACAAGATAGAGAAGAGGCTAAGTTAAAAAAAGAAATTGTTGGATTCAATGAAGAATCTGATGGAGAGGACACAGACAGAGCTGTCAAGAGTGTTTTTATGTCTGTTTTACAAGCACCAGGTTTGCCACTTAAGGAAAAAAAGGCAGCTATCATAGACTTCATTGCAGCAGGAATACAAACTGTAAGTACTAGTATACACAAATGATAATAGGTACCTTAAAAAAAATACACGGAAAAAGTGCTGGAATTCAAAGTAGAAGGGACAGGAAAATACCTTGATCTTCAGGGGGTCAAAGTCAAACATGAGGCAGAATTCAATAGCAATTCAATTCGTTCACTTTGAGGATTAGTATCTCTCAGCTGCGATCTAACATATATGAAGTTCTATGGACTATGACATTGAAGCTCTTCCCACTAAAGTTAGCATGGAGAATGCTAGACAAAGAATTTCACTTCTCTCCGGTTGTATATTATTCATAAGGCATGATTGGGAAAAGAGTTTTTAAGAAAGTAAGCGGGTAAATACCATCATTTGCATAAGTAGTGCACAATTAGATGCTTGCACTCACAGAAACTTACTCCAGCCTTAGTGGTAAAGAGTGCACCCAGTGACATCGTGCATGCATTGCACATAATTGTACTCCACTCTTCAATGTAGTAGTTTTTCAAGCATTTTCTTATCTCTCTCCTCTAAAGAAAATTATCAAAATGATTAAATGCCATGCTTAATATTCATTTACGTTCATAATGAGTAACAAATTGTCTGAGTTATGTCCACTAAATATTTTAAGCACATCATATAAAGACAGTTAAAACTCAACGTAATTTATGGCTTAATTCTGATTTACTTAAACCAGAGGTGAGGAAAGGAGCACAGGTTAAACTTCAAAAGATGGGACAAAGATGAGAAGGGCACAGGAAGAGAGAGATAAAAAAATCTATGTGAAGAATGCCCTTAAATGGATAGATAAAAATATAAAATAAAGATTGGAGGTTGAAGTTATTCTATTTCACTAGTCTAGAAATCACTACCTGCTTTTACACGTTGGTTTTCCTGTATATATACTACTCTTTGGAAAATGAACATTAAAAATGATAATTTAATATTTAGCAAACAAATTTTTGAATTTTAGTATAAATTTTCCATGAAGATACATATTTTTAATTATGAATTATTATTTTTCTTTATAGCTTGGAAATACACTCGTATTTCTGCTATACCTGATATCGAAGGACAAACAAGTTCAAGAAAGGTTGTTTAATGAAGTGAATGAATTAATGATTGATGGCTCTTCAGCTGAGTTAACCAGCAATACTTTAAACAAAGCAGTATATCTTAAAGCATGTATTATGGAATCCTTCAGGTAAGTAAGTACTTAATTGAAGACACCTATTTAATATGTTTGAACATATATTGTATCTACTTTCATCATTATGCTCCATTTTACAAATTTGGTAGGATCTTAAAAAATGTTCAATTAAGTAGACCTAATGATGGGAAAAAAAACTTAGTTGATAATTCACCTCAAAGAAACATTTATTTGTGGTTGTAAATGAAAAATAATAATTAATAGCCCTCATTCCAACTCTATTAACATTCTAAAATTACAGTTAATTGTTTGATCATACTAACCAGGCTACCAATATTTAGTGATTCATGAACATCAGTCATTCAATAATTCCTTGGAAAATCCAAGAGATGGTGTTGATAGTATCAGAAATTTTGTTTTCAATAAACCTCATCTCTCACTAGTCTGCTGTCTAATTTTCAACTATATCTCATATTTTCATTTCCATATTTGATTGAAGCACTAAACCTATGTTTATTCAGAAAAATTGAAAAAATATGCTTCATGCATTGATTAAGAACTTCTGTTTAAAAGGCTTAAAAGTAAAAGAGATCAATGCCAAGTTGTATGAAGTTAATGGCACACATGTTCCTATGGTTGTGACTATTTACGATTGGGTACATGAGATTAAACATGGCCGTTATTCCACAAATAATAAACTTTGTTTGGGATGTTCAGTGGAAGTGACTTCCTTCGAAATGATTGACAAAATTCAATATGGTTTTCAGTGATTGACCAATGAAAGTTCACGAAATAGTTGAGGCACAGGCATATTGCAAGATAGTGTTTTCAAATTTACCCAAAAAATTGGACATGAAAAATCTTGGCAAGATGGTTGCCACGTTTGCTCACAGTGGAGACAAAGTGCAATTGTGAGGTCAATTTGAAGTCTGGTTTGGCAATCCTGACTAGTTTCTAGATCGATACATAACTGAGGACAAAAGAGTTTTTTGGGATGCATGCTGAATCATCCACATTAATTACTTACAAAAATGAGAAATGATATATGGACTATTATGCATTGTAAATTAAGATTATAGTCCTCATTTGGCAAAGAAAAAAAAAATCTTTTCCATCAAGACAATGCACGGGTGCACCCTTTGCAGTATCAATGGTGCAAATAATGGAATTAAAGTTCAAATTATCACCACCATGTATTCAACATATTTTCCCCCAGTTAATTATTTTATTTCCTATCTTGAAAATATGCCTCGGCAGAAAACGATTCAAGTCAAACGAGTTCATGGGCAACACAGATGCCTATTTTGAGGACCTTCCAGAATCCTCCTTAATGGATGGCTGAAACAAGTTGGAGAAAGTCTGGGAAAAGTATATCACGCTAAAAGGAGATTTTGTTGAAAAATACAAGAATCTACCTGAAATTATTTGTTTTTCTACTTTATCCTGAGGACCTATTGAATGACCCACCTGTATATATCTCGCTGAAAAGAATTACAGCTTACCTTTTCCTTAATAATTTTTACTAAAATGATTAAAATCTTTACAGGGTGCTGCCGACTGCACCATTGGTAGCAAGAATTTTAGACTGCCAAATGAATCTTAGTGGATACAATCTTCCAGCTGGAGTAAGTACAATAAAATTATTCAAATCATGAAAGTGGCATACGTTTTCTTAAAGCTATTTCTCCTCCTCCTGAGGAATTTCTGCATGTTCTCTCTGATAACACCCTTTGTCTTGTGAGGTTGCCAGACCATATATTGCATGGTATACCCATTCTTCTCTCTCCTAGGGGCTTTTTTTCCTTTCTAGTTTTTTTATTCTTCCGTTCTTGTCGCATGTTGATTCCATTTACCTTTGATTTTACTTACTCATTCAGTTATGGAGGTATTTTATATAAATCTCAGAAGTTCTTATGGTTCTTATATACAAATATATATATATACCCGGCAAGTGGAAAGATCCGAGGTTCGAGTCCCGGTCAAGGAAATATTTTTACTCTTGTGATCCGTTCGATTCCGCCTTCCCCACCTTTATTGTGTTCGTCCTTTATATGTGTTCCTATCCCTTTTCCTTATATCTGTTTCTGTATATATGAGTGTTTATTCGCCGTTTGGCGGGATTTCGTGTTTGAATGTGTGTGTGTATATATATATATATATATATATATATATATATATATATATATATATATATATATATATATATATATATATATATATATATATATATATTTTTTTTTTAACCATCTTACTTGCCATTTTTCTTAATATGATTATCTCTGCTGTTAACACACCTTGGTTATGTTTAGTTTGTTTGTGGCGTTATTTTCATGGAATATGCCAAAATAGGCGGCATAACTGCTTTATAAATTTTTATTTTTGTTTCAGGTCATGGGTACTCTTTATTGCATACTATTTAAGTCAATGCCATTCCTTTGTTTTCATTACTTTTTGAGTCATTTCTTGGCTTAGGCATCCATTGCTAGTAATAGGTGTAACCCCTAGGTATATAATTTTCATTACATGATCTATAATGCCATTGTTTAGTTGTAATTTATACCACATTTGATTTTTCATAATGATATTAAAGGGTATTGTAATCACCATGAGTCTTAGTAAAGCTTGTTGCAAGTCATCTTTATTTTCTGCCACCAGTACCATGTCATCTACATAGTGTAGAATATTGATACTTCATACCAACCATTATTCTATAATCATTTAGACTTTTAATCTGTTTTTAGTATTTTCTAATAATGCAAGTAAATAATAGCAGGCTTGGATAGTGTTTTTGTCTAATTATTTTCTTAATTGGTTCACAAAAGTCTCCTTGGAATTTTGATCACTACCTTATTTTCACTATGCCCAGAATTACTTCTAGTCCCCAGAATTACTTCTAGTGAGTGTAGTGTGACTTTCCTTTCAATTAAAATGTCAATAAGGTCTTTTAAAGGAATTCTATCAAGTGGCTTCTCTGGATTCACTAAATATATGGAAGTAAGTTTGCTTTACTCCATTGACTTCTCTACAATGTACATATTTGTCGAATTATGAACATGATGCCATTATATGCTACCATTTCTAAAGCCTTGTTTTCATCTTCTGACTTTATTATTATTTTCTGCAATTATTCTCATAGTTAGCTTTAGCAATGTGCTAAGTAGATTAATTACTCTGTAGTTTTCTATGACTTTTCTTTAACTTTTTAAAAATATAAATATTTAGATATTTTCTTTATATTTTAATGATACTGATTTTATATCATTAAAATAAGATAATTTTATTAACTGCTCTGCAAGCTTCTACCCTCTATATTCTGTCAGTTTATTTATTATTTCATATTTTCTAATTGAGTTTGGGGCCTGTTTTTATGGGGCTGGATTTTTAGGGTTGTTCTTGAAGTTTAGGGTTGTTTTTCTTTAAGTAGTACCTTTATTTATTAAAAGGGTGTATTTCTGTTAAATGTATGTATTATCTATATAATCGACATTACTAGGAATATGTCTTCTACACCAATGAAAGGAGTTTCTTTATTCTGGGGTGAACAGTAAAGTTTGCTATTAATACTAAGTTCACAATTTGCACAGAAGCCCTCTATCATTATTTACTGCTTTTTCTTTTAATTTTTATTCGATTCCTGGTAGAGCATGGTGAAAATTCTTTACTAACTCTTTGCCTAAAGGAGGAATTAGGGACAGATCTTTATTCTCTATAGCATGCAATACATATTGGAGTATTTCCTAGAAACACTCTGTTCATGCTAGCTTTTATTATCCTTAGAGTCATAGGAGAATATTTATTTAGCTTTATTTTTAAAAACTAATGAATTTAGATGAGAAAAGGCTCATGAAATCAGATTAGACCCAAAAGTAATTGGCAGTTAAGGAATAGAATTGGAGACAATTTTGGACAAAATATACAGTTTATTGCTTCTGTAATGGAGGAAATTTCTAATTAAAAATTATTGAAATGCTATTGCTTTAAACTTCTACAGTTCTATAAAAACAATGGAATTATGTTGCATGGAAGATGTTTATATTCACGAAAAAATAATCAAAGCCTTGGGCTGAATAGGAGCTGCTCTTGGTCACTCATGGAAAAGTATCACCCACCGGAAGTTTGCATGTTACCCATTAATAAATACATTTTTACAGCATTTTATGCTTGTACTTAGAATTTTAGGATAGAATGTCAATGGATTAAGCCCACAAGACTGAATGAAGTAGTCCTTGATATGAAAATTTTGAAGATACACTTGCCTGAATGAATACAACTCAAACTCTTTCATTCTAAAAAATTTTAGGATATATAGTTGCATATTGAAAACTACTAACTTGATTTGCTCCATAGAGTAAGTTAACTGTGTGATCATGCTCTTTTACGTTGATAAAATAGAATCAACTTTTAATATTATATTCACAGACTGTTGTTCTTTGTCACACCTGGATTGCCTGTCTTCAAGAAAAGAATTTCAAAAACGCCAGAGAGTTTAGGCCAGAGCGATGGCTCCGAGATGAAGGTGGGGAAGCCAATGCCCCATTTCTAGTGGCTCCATTTGGATGTGGAAAGCGCATGTGCCCAGGAAAGCGCTTTGTGGAACAAGAGCTTCAAGTTCTACTGGCAAAGGTAAAACTATTCATAAGGGGGATAATCAATTAATCAGTCAACTAATAAAGACAAAGAAAAGATAATGTTCTTCATAAAGAGGACTTCTGACGTGAGGTTTCATCATCATCTAAATGGAGAACTACAATATTCTATAATTAAGGGGGATCGGGATGATGCGGTGGCTAACATACAGGCTTCCCTGTAATGAGGGCCTGGGTTCTAATCCTGGAGACAAAAATATTTTTCAGTAGTATCCTGATTTCTACTTGAGGTGCTTTGTGGAGAGCACTTTGGGTGAGTACGACATGCGTCGGATGTTAAACTGTGGACCCCTTGGCACCTTTCGACAAGAGTAGGCTAATCTGACTTCTGGTTTCCCTCCATTCTTCCTTTTCCATCCATCCCTAATGGTGCAAATGACCTTAACTGTCAGTGGCCTCCCATAAAACTACTACTGCTCTATTATTAACCATTGATTCACAGTTATCCATCTATTGAAAGCATGTTTTGAATGGTCCCTAACAACTATTCTGCATCACATATAATGTTGATTTGCCCTGTATTATTTTCTTTTCCAGTTATTCATACTTTCTACCTACAGTATGCTATTCAAAAAGCTTTTCCTCTTTCTTCCACCCTTACCTAACATTTTTCCTCCACCATAGCTATAAATAGTCCAGTATCTCCCAATATCTTCTCCACCCAGTGTTTCAGCCTTCTTTGAATTTTTCCTAGTAACTTTTCCTCTTCTCCCGCCATATTTAAAACTTCATCAGCAACCTTCCTTCCTATCCAATTTAAGTATTTCCTCCATTTCTATTTCTCAAAAGCCTCTAATATATGTTCATCTTCTTGTCTCAAAGAGCATGTCTTGGAACCATATACCTCTGCGCTCAATCGTCAAATCTTTGCATTTTGTTATGAACTTAACATAAACAAATTTGTTACATTGATATTTCAATTTTTATGGCAGTTGGAACAGTAGTCTTAACAATTTATACATCCCAAGGTGGGTACACTTTGCATACAATGGTAAACCAAAATATATACAACCACAAAAATGAATGCAATCAATGCCTTTGTTGCATTTTTGGGGAAAGACTTCATGCTGTTAGAGAAATTTGGCACAGGAATTTAGTGTATCAACTTGATCTGAGTTCAAATGCATTATTTCAGGAAATGGTTTTTTTTTCATAATCACATTCAACCTCTTTGCGCGAAATAACATGCTGATTTACAATAATACTGACCTATTTGAAAAACTATTTTTAATTATTTTCAAGTTTGCAGTTACCAATATGATTTAACCTGTATTCTTATCATTACTGTTGCTCGCCACAAACTGAGTAAAAATCATTCTAGATTAAACTAAATTCACCTTTGAAAAGATCATTTTCCTCAGCTGCAGCATAACTCAAAATTTTATTTTACTTAAAAGAATGTGGAGTTGTCATGAAATCTCCAAATAATATGATCATGATATTTTCATTATTCATTAAATCTCTAAAGAAACTCCAATAACTTGCAAAGCTAAAGGAGGACAAAAAGAGCTAGAAAATGATGAAGACCCTTAAATTTGTGCAAAACATTATCCAAAAATTGAAACCCCAAGTCACTTTGTTTTTGATTTGATAAACGTTTCATAAAAATGACAATTTGGTAAAATGAGAGTGCATCTAATTCTAGAATAAATTAAGAAAATTTGGATGCATTTTCCCTCCCAATTCTCCTCCCATTAGAGTTATAGTCTTTCTTACTCTCAAATTTCAGCCAGACTCAAAAATTGTAAATAACCTTCACTTTGATATCCAATCACCCATACTCAAGTGATAACTATTGGTTCCTTATGTTTCAAAAAGTCTATTTTAACCTTTCCTTCATCGATAGGTACCTATTTTTATATTTTGATGTAATAAAATGCCTGACAATGATTATATCTATTATGAAAGTGTCTATGTAACAGTAAGTTGGTACATAAACTTAAATGTATTTAAGAAACATTTTGAGCAGCATATACAAGCATCAAAACAGTTGATGAATTTATTGTGGTGAAAGTATTGTGATACTCTTCTTTTGAAAGATAACACAATCTAAAGTTATTTTATTTTCTTCGTTATGCTGGAATTCCACCATATCACGCCTGAAACTACTCAATTTAGAGCAGTCTTTTTGACAACCTCTGAAAAGTTCCAAAGGAATTAATTGGATCAGTTACAATCTAAAGAAACTTGTTTATTTTACATACTGAGTGTCCTGACAAAATATTATTGCAAACTTTATGTGCATATGGTACATCATTGGCAGATTTTGTCAATTTAAATATTCTTTGGGATATGATCTATTGTGTTATGCATCAAATTGAAATTATAATTCTCATTACAGACACAAAAACATGGTGACACAACTAATGGGCTAAATAGGTACATATGTTTCAGGCACTAGGTATGTGCTTCCTTCAGTGTTCAGTAATACATTATTATGTTGACATTACAGAATTGACTTTTTCAATTGCCGTATTCACCAGTAATGGGTATATATTGAATATTCTTAACTTTAGATCACGTTCCTCAAAGTTTTTTTATAACAATGTCTGCATGTAGGGTACGATAATTTTAAGTATGAAAGATTTGTTGGATTATATTTTACACAACTAACTGCAAAATAAGCTAATGGATGTCGTACGTTATTATTTATTAAGTCATGGATTCTCATTTATAAGTACCTATACAATTGTGGCAAAACTATGATTACTTTCTCTCAGACATTATTTATCATTGCATCTATATGAATATAGCTGGAGCAGGTTATCCAGAACTAATTAAACTGTATATTTTAATCTGGTTAGCATCAAACAATAGGAATAATAAAATAATAAAACAATTGAAATCCTAATATAATCTCTCTTTTCTTGTTTTTGCAGCTCATTCGTGAGTTCCACATTGAATTCCCAGAAGGAATGAGGTTACAGTTTGAATTCCTTCTTTCTCCTGGAGAACCAGTAAATATAAAATTTCATGACCGGGAGGCTACAAGTACTGATGGTAAAAACCAAAGATAAAATACAGTTGACAATGCTACTAAATAGACAGTCAACATAAACTACTTACCAGGAATAAAAAGTTAAAACTATGTGGAAATTGCCATCTAATGGGAGAAATGAATTATACAAGTCATCTGATCATACTAACTGACCATGGTACTATTAATGTTAGGAGGCCATCGCAACAAACCATAATTGTTAAATTAAAGGATGTGCTTAATCGGTCGAGACATTCAGGCAGTTCAAGAATAGAGTTGGCGAAATATAGTTGACTAAAATTTGAAGACCATACTGGCTAAATTTCATATGTTTGAATGAGAGCATGTGCACCTTCCATGAAATTTCCCCATTCTCTTCATGGAGTATTTAACAATCTTGCATGTATTTGAAGAACTGGCCAAACACAATGAACTTGGTATATAATCAATGGTGATATAACTATGAACTCAACCAAAGTTTTTATTTAAACAATTACTGTCAATATAAATGCATGAAAACAAGCTATTATGTGCAGTGATTGAGAGGAATATTTATTCAAATGGTAATAAATGTAATATTTAATGAAGGTGAACATTTGATAACCATTTGCTTGTTTTCTTTTGAAATGTTTAATTAGAGGCCTTTCAAAATGAAAGCTAAGTACTGTACTTGATATTTCTAATGTGACTCTATAGTCATGCCATAATGGTAAAACCATTCTCTGAGATGAATGACATTTGGTCTTTGTAGACCTTGATGTGAATAATTGTATCTACTTGAAAATGTGTATTTTCTGAATCAAATACTTCATGCTAAATGAAGATAATGATGGGACTGAACATGAGTGAATCATATTTTTACATTATTGTAAAGTTTTGAGCTTATATTTTACAATAAAATTCATAAATGCATTTATTTTTATTTTTTAAATATTGATTTTGATTTCACCAGTGACAGATAATATATATACTTATATCACGATTTAACAATAGCTATGATATGTGGGGAGGAACTATGTGTATATGCTATCCACTAACTCCGCATCAGAGCTTATGCAATCAACATACCTGCGGAATGAACGCATATAAAAGAATGGAAGGTACCCAATATCAATTACTGTACACTTGAACGTAAAACTTAAAGAACACTTTAAAATCCATTTCTTTAGAAGGCACAGCGTTTGAGAGAAAATTCGAGGACATGTCATGGCATTCGATCACAACTATAAGTCTTTCTCGTCTCTTATAGGACCAAATACACACGTTAATAAAATTGGCGGTCTTATTGTTCAGATATACGAAAGAATTACATGTTTCACACATCTATCAGAATTTCACAACTTGTGTGGTTTCAAAATTAATACTAACCTCATGATATTCCTTATATGCCTTCCTTATATTCCTTTTATGTGCATGCCTAAACGGGTCCATGTTTTAAACACAACACACCGACCAGCTGGATACGACGTTTCTTTGACTCCTCCGAGTTTCTGCATTGAGTTTTTAAAACGCACTAATACATTAATCAAAACTTTAATGTCGTCCTTCGAGGGAATAACCAGACCCACGATTACGGTTACGAAGGCCTACTCATATTATGAAAACTTTATGAACTTGGCGGCGGTGTGGTTATGAAGTTACGCAGATGGCGTTAGCGGGTTAAGATCATACCGCGAATAGACAAATTGATGCTCATTGGGGAGTTTGTTAATTATATTTTCGTCTCACGTTGAAAATCAAGTGAGTACTCTAAAAATTTGGAATATGTACAGAATGAAACTGAATAAAATAAATAATTAAAGACCAAACTTATTGTAAAAAATATCAAAGGTGTTTTACTGCTCACTAAATGCCCAAATACCAATAGTGCAGGTGTTACTGACTGGGTGGGCAAGGACTAAAGAAGTTTTCTCATTAATCATTGCCGTTTTCTGTGCATTTTTTGTTTCTAGGCCTCTGACATTTTTTCCAGCCTATATTTCTTCAAATTTAAATGGCCGAGAAAAGAAAATAAATTATAGCGTCAATGAAATTTGTGAGAACGCCAAAAATCGAAGGCGGAGAGGGAGAGGGTTTCTACTTGTACCCTTCTGTCGACTGGATCTGAACCCCTAGTAAGATCCTAATATTCGAGGTTTTAGCTTCTTATCCTCCCGTATTGGGTTTGCAAACACAATGTCGAAAAATCTTAAACTTACCTTCACCCTTCCCTCTCGTTCTTCAGTCAGAATAAGTTATCAATAATAATAATCTTTATTCATCCATACTTTGGAGATATCCATGAGGATAATGTCGTTAAACAGTACAATGATATAAGATATACCACAAGGAGGAAGATCGCTAGATTTTCTCCCTCATTTACATAACTTGCATGGCTAATGTAGATACACAGTGTGTCACCCATTGTTTACACTGAATGGTTCAACATATGTTTTTACATTTTAATATTTATTAGGACGAAATATATTTGCAACCATTAGCTAACATTTTCATTTATAAAATCCCGATGGCAGTCTGATAAAAAGAGCTTCGTTGCATATGAGGAGGACTTAAATGAATTCGTTGGTTTGAGGTTCTACTTTGTGAAAATTCATGATCCTAAATAAATAAACTTGGTATTTTTTCAGTGAGGACTGAAATCCTCATATTAAGAATATATCTACTGGCTAAGACTCGAATTTGGTACGCAGAACTGAAAAGGTTATATGTTGTAACTAGATAGTCGCATTCAGTATTTTACTATATTTTAAATTAAGGATTATTAAATCGAACATCAAAGAATTTTTTCCTTCAAAGTGCGTTGCCAAAAATCTACTGTACGCGATATCAGATTACTTACTTATTATTATAACTACTCTGTATTGAAATTTGTAATAGGGAAATATTTTCCCGTAATAAATAAATTATAGTATAACTTAAATTATTACGTCACCAGATACCGTGGCTCACTTTTAAAATTTAATATAAATTACTAATGCAATTTATATTCTGGCAATAAAAAGTCGGGTGTGTTATTGGCTATACAATGGGCAGCTACGTAATGCCCACTGGTAGAATAATTATGACTCCGACCCACTGAATGTTTTCATTCGTTTACAACAACCGGAAATTTAATTTTCTTCTGCATCAGCCACACAATTTGGCGATTTTTTCTAAATTCCTGGATGGATTTTCGGAATTATGCTGAAATAGCTCTCGGAATGGTGGACTATGCTCCTATGATCAATTGTGGGGTTGGAAGAAAATCATTTGAAAATATAGTTTCAAATGAAAAAAGGAAATAAGCTTGGTGAACGTTCACATATTACGTCAAACGTCATGGAGAGGAAGTGCCCTCGAAAGTGTGGACAGGTGGGGTTGCAAGAAACTTAGCCTTCCGCAGGAGGCTACCAATTTTTCAAGGTAGACACAATATGTATCATTCTTGCAAAATAATTAACTATGTACTCCAACGGGGAGAAGAGCCAAAAGTCAGGTGGAAATGTTTTTTTTTATTTGAAACATTGCGCAAGGAAAAAGTAGACGGTGTAATGTATTGAATAAAAGGGATAGGGGTTGAACATACGCACGTGGAACGGGGTAGATAAGTTAGAAAGGAAAACATTACGACAAAGTTTATAAGATACACAGCCCATATGGGACCCACGTAAGAGAGAAGCGGCAGCTCAAGAACCTTTTCCGGAACGGGCAGCAAAGACGACGGTGACGGCGGGAAAGGGTATTACCATACCGAACTGAGATGGGATGATGGCAGAACACAAAGATTCAATGCTGTGTCGTAAATCCATGTACCCAAGGCGTCACTTCTGACGTCACCAAATTAAAAAAGAAAATGGAAAATTAATATCATTAAAATTGAAATTTTGTATTGATTTTCAAAATTCATTCGCATCGTGAGTACTTTATATAATTTAATTTGGACCAGTATATTAAAATTTTGCGAGCTTAGTTTTAGCCAAGCCGATAAAAATTTTAAAATGCTCAAGCGGAACTGCCGGGTTCAAAATATTGATTAAAATTATCATGAAATTAATTTTTTCGAGTTTTTTAAATTAAAAAGAGACGATAGTGAGGTTAATTGGGTTAGAAAGCTTCCCTCTGCCAACAATCAACGCTCATAACATTCTTCGGTTAATTAATTCAATACATCCTCCACAAATACTGATAAACTATATTCCATATCTTTATTATATTTACACAATTTCGCTCCCAATATAAATTAACTAAGTCTAATGAAAAATTGATCGATAGATGAGGAACTATTGAATTGTGCTATACTGATTAAAATAGCTGATAACCAACTAACCAAAGGTCAAATACATACCTACCTACCTGCATATTACTGATTCCGTTTCAAGAATAAATACCATTTCAAGTACCCACATCTTGAAAAAGCAATTTAAATGTGTGATGGTTCATTTATCCAACGGCCAAAATTAATGATATAATCAAAAGTACTTTTTAATGGCTAAATAAATATTAGCAACACATTTCTGAAGTACTAGTTTTCAGCATAAAGTATCATAGTAGATATTTGATGACCCACCGAATGAGGGATTCTGGTTTTGTGTAAATAGTTATATGAACGTTTTCGTATTTGAAAAAAATGAGAATTTTTGCGGTTAACGAACCGATATCTGGACTAATTAAATTCCTTGGCAATGGCAATCGGTTTAAAATTGAGTTGGAAAAAAACTTTTAGTGAATGGAACAAATATATTTTTACTTCCGGAATGATCCATTAAACATCATTCCTAATTTCACACGCATATTTTCATTACTTCCCTCGAGAACGTTTATTTATTATTTGAGGACATTTAGCCTTTTGGAAGGCCACCCACCAAGTTGAACATTTTTGGCATAGATTCTGCACAAAATCTGATCATTGGTATTTGCCATGGATGAGGGTAGTATAGGTAAATGGCATAGCTTACGCCATTTACGAACGCGTGACCTCTTCATCCCAGTCTTCTCAAAGCAAGAGTTCCTCTTCTTTATTCTCGGCGGAACTGACATGTATGACATCAGCTACCGTGAATGGCTCGCTTCCGAAGATAACTCATTCTTTGGTTGGAATTAATTTCACAGTTCCATCCTTTAGATTAACAACTACAGTTGAGATTTGATAGTGAGAGCGATTTCATCAGCACTTATTATGGAAATACTTATGCCGATTTCAATCTAGATCCAGGGAATTAAAACAAACTTCATGATTATTTTTTGACATAATATATTTATAAGTTATATTTTTAACAAAAATCACACGATTAATCACAACAATAAACAAACATTTTTTCATTTAAATGAAAACGTTTAATAAATGTTATAACTTTTCAATTACAGAAATAAAACTGGAAAGTAGATATCACTCACAGTTCTCTGTTATGGAGATGCATTCCATGAAACATTTATACACACATACACTCTGATAACATGGTAAAGGACCATCAATATCACTTAAATACTTCCTCTTTTACCTATTAAATATATTGGAATGACATGACTTCATCGAATCTTGTACTCGGACTTCTTATGTTAGTCTTTGACTAGATATCTCTCTGCATTGTACACAGTTTAACCACGCAGTATCAAGGCCCTAGTTTGGACCAAAGCACATTTTAACCGTTACTGAAAAACATCCTTGAAATTCCAAAATTTGATTTCCAGCATAACAATTATTGAACGAGTTTATGCGCATACAAGCTAAAATTCACAGATGCGCTGTGTGCAAACACGGCGTAGGATTAGTATACCGTGCAAAAGTCAAAGGTTTATTCAACAATATCGTAACGATATTGAATACAAACTTGAACCTTGAATCCTAAATGTTATTTTATTAATTAAAGCTCAAGTTTATTAATGATCTAGCTAAATAGGCAAACCTATCTGGTGGAATGGGCTGATCAATCATTTTATACATCTTATGTACATTTTGCTGTTTCATGTCCGCAGTCTCTAGATTTATGGGTGCCCCGCGTACAAATTAGAATGTAATATATAGATTGTCCATTTTGTTAATATTTTGTTCATAGGAAAATTGGATTAAACGAAATTTACGGAGAGTAGTTTCCGTACGAATGCACGCTTTTATCCAAATGTACAGTCGTTAAAGATTATGCTTCCGAAAATACACCGAAAGCGGTTGACAGAAAAACAATATATACGAAATACTGGAATGTCTTCTTCATGATGAAAAAGTATCACATTTTCCTTTGGTTTCGATAAGAGTTATATTTCTTACGGTGCGTCAGTAATGGGAGTTATTTCAATACAATAAGTAAACACATTTTTCTCAAGCTGAGAAGAAACTTAGCCCTTAACTTAATGAATATTAAGCATTCCTGTTCACCGGTGCTGTTGTGTGAAACATGATGCTTTGGTGGGAAAGTGTCTGAAAATATTGATAGCTGACGTTTAACTTAAAAGACTTTCAGCTCAGCAAAACTATTTCAAATTGAATATATGACGATTCTGCAAATCCTATTACGACAGGGAACATACTGTTACCACGCAACAAAACCTGAAATCATATAGGTACCCGGAGAGAGAGTTCCTTGTAGATTGTATTTCTTGATAGGCAAGACACAAGCAACCATTTGAATTGATACATAGTATACGATTTTTATGTAACATCGGGAAGGGACTCCCCATACTCTTTATTTGCATGGCATGACATTTGCATGGCATGACATTTGCATCAATTGATTCGGAAGTCTCAAGGCGAGAGACAAGCGAGACAGCTCAGAAACTAACATATCCTGATAATAAAGTGACGTTCTAAAGACCAAACGGTTAAGATTATTTCGCACCGTAATCGACTTTCAATTGGATTTTTAATCTTAATATTTATTTCTTGTCGGCAAACATCTCCCGGTCGATGTTCCACGCCGATTAAAATATGTAAACGGTGTTATCTATACTCAAAGCAAAAACGAAGGTGAAAGCTTACTTAACTCTGAAATTCAAACGCCACACCTACGAGTACGAAGGACGTATTTTATGCATTGTTTCTGACCTTGAGTGATTGTTTCTTCCCGCCTCATTTTAGCACTTCTGCCAAACTTAGTTATCATGATTTAGATGCAGATCCACGCAATTTTATACGGATTCTTAGCTAAATCTCTCACACATTCAAGGATATCGGATTGGTGCAGTGGCTAGAGTCTTTCGTGCTGAGCGTCCGATCCAGATGTAAGATGTTTTTTGTAGTGGTATACCTAAGCACTAACAGCGCTTGAAGTCCATATTTACGGTTGCCTATCTGTCGGATAATACGTTAACTCTGGGACCCTCGACGTTCTGCCCTATGGGCATTCTAATGTCAGAGCCTGAGCTTCTATCCTACCTTCTTCCGGAGCAGACATTGAAGCCTTCAAACTATACCTGATGGTGTAAGTTGCTGATTCGTCTAGAGCATATTTGAACAAATGAACGGATTCAGGCGCACTCGTGATGACAACGATACGTCTAAGGTTCCTTCTCCCCGCGTGCCATTACGTTCGATGGCCGGCCACGATATCAACCCGCCAGACCAGTGTCCATAAATTCCGCCACCAAAATCCATAGGTCAAAATTAGTTGGAAACACTGGGCAGAAGTTTACTCAAAATTAAGAATATGCCGATATTAATGTTTAGATTCTAAGTTTGATTTTCGCGAAATTTAATAAAAACATAGATCTCCACAGAGACCTCCCTTAAACTCTGAAGAGTTGCGTAAACCTGCACATTCCTTCTTGGAGACCGCATGAGTTTTCTTCAAAAATTTATAGAAACGGAGGCAATAACAAAGGTTGAACAATATTGCTTGAAAGACGATGTAACTTGAAACAATAAGTCAGATAAATAACTCCGACTTGAATCTGGTCAAGATGACTAGCTAACCTTTTCAAGAAATAACTATGCCAAAATGCTATATTCTAGTAGCGGCTATTAATCATGAATCATTTAAATGCATGACTAAAAGAATTTAGGAGAGCTTAAAATATAAAAAACTATCACTGATTTTAACTGATGCTGCTTTGTCAGGTCTAATCAATTTTATAGTCCAACTTGCATTCGGCATGTATTTTTTGGCCGATTCCCTCTTAAAGTTGTATACTTTCTCAATGCTGAGCTAAATACTATAGCTATTCCTGGAGATGAAGTCATCAGTAAGTCCCATTCCCGCAGAGTTTGTACTTAACTAAAAGCCACTATTTCTACTGACGAGGAAAAAATTGCATGAAAAGCTCTAGTGATATCTGGAAAGCAATTTAAACCAGAGTTCGTTATTTTATTGTTTACTCCAACATTGATAACATAAATAAAATTTTTATCCACAGGAGCTCATTTGATCCAACCAAAATCACAGTCTTCACTTGGAACATCGGTGCCTGCAAAAATTAATAGATATGTATAAGCGTAACACAAGATCACATTTCTAATAACAAGATGATACCGCTTCTTTTGGAACTTATTACAAAGATAAATAGTCATAAAATACGCGTATCTGTTAGAGGTATAAATTCTCGTCAGCAGTTTAACTACGTGAAAAATTGATTATTGCCCATTAACATAATGCGGCCTTAACCGTGTATTTCACCCACAACGTCTAATTTAAATAGAATTATATACTATAATTACAGTTTACCGATGGAATGTTTGCTAATTAAAGCTTTTCATAGTATTGTGTGAGCATATGTTCTATTTAAGTGAGCTTCATCAAATGGTTGATTGGAACTCCAGTGCAAAACGGTAACATTACACACCATAAATGCCTTTTAATGAGCTAATAAAATCAGTTTGGGCAATTGATAATTCTAGTTCAGTACATCAGTCGACCCCTTTCTCCTGTGCTTTAGCTATCATCTTCAACAACGATCAGATCACCGCTGACACTTCGTTTGACTTTATCATAGCACTCGCTTTCCTAGGAGCAATCCACAGTTCCGTCTAAAATTTTAAATCACAGCAACCATTACCTTAAAAAATGTCTCTTTGGCTTTTTTTTAATTTGAACTATATATCTACCTCGGCGATCACACAAAAACACGCACACTCGGCCGAGCATTTATTCACGCAAACTTTTCGTTGAAGATTATATCATACTCGGCTATGTAAGCTGACTCTTTATCAGCCGTAACAAGCATTGTTATTTAAACGGCTTTCAGTCACTCAGTCCACTTCCCCAACGATCACATTCTATAACCCCAATGTCAGTAGCACACATATCAAATAAAATGGCGAATTCCCTGCAGTAGCCGGGCCTTGTCGTTATTCGCACTCAAAGGTCCGGCTAAAAATGCACCAATTTTGGCTTTAATACTCGTAGTTTGCTCACACGCACATTATTTGCATGATGCGTAACCATCAAGTTGTTTCTCATTTTTCCTTCCCCCTTCAACGGCGTTAAGTTTTTTTCTATTTACATGTAAGAATCATGCACTCATAACCAAATACCTGGATGAGGCAACAACACAACGTTCCCCGGTAATTTCTTCCGGGGTTTTCAACAGACCTCTTCCGGGGGTGGTTTTAAAGCATGAGACTGCATTCAAAATCCGGGATGGAGGAAGAACGGCGATGATATGGAGTGCGTGTCAACCAACTTGAGCTGTTTGGAAGGAATATTCCTCCTCGTACCAATCTCATTCTCTCCCTTTACCAATATTTTTCCAAGTTCCAGACGTACAGACACCAGGACCCCTCCACCACCGATTGATGTCTTCATACGTCCTACAAAGGAAACACGCAGATTAAAAAAAAAGTACATACTTGAAGTTGTTACAGGGGGGTTAAAATTTAATTTGATGGAGATTCACGGGCACGCGAATCAAGGGGAATTTCGTGAAACCGTAAACGCATGGCTTTCACAAGGTAACAAACATTTCTGCACTTTTTGAAACTTAAAGTCTAGTCCTGGTAGGGTATTAATATTAACGTTTATCGAAAGGAAATATTTTAAATTGACATCTTGTGCAAAACATAATCATCGAGACAGGTCACTAGAATCAATATGGATTTTGAGTGGCTAATGGTTATGTAATCACTGAAATAATTCATGCAAACTTCACGATTAAAGGGCACCAAGGGGTTTTGCTTCATTGGGCGTAGACAGGTGGCAGCAAAAATTTCCCGAGTTTCCGAGTGTTTTTCTCTGTATCCTTTTGAGTTATAGGCCCTCTGATGGCATTTTTAGGCAGTGTTGGTGGGGGCAGAGTTTTGGCGTTTTTGATTTTCTGAGCCGCGAATCATCTGTGTCATCGGGTCGATCTTTAAGCAGACTCAAAATGAATTCCACAAAGGACCCCTCGCGTCAAGCATAAACCAGTCACAGATCCATTTCAGTTATACGTGTAATTCTAAAACCCTGGGTAATTCTGATTTTCTTAAGCATGTCCTACATAAAAGTATTCTCAAAGTTTACCCATAATTATGCAACAATTTCAGAGTGTAAAAATCATTCGCCTTTACCGGGATGCGAATGATTTTTACACTCTGAAATTGTTGCATTTATAATTGTCATCAGCGGATGACTCCGTCAAAAGTTACTGCTGCGGCATCTCCCACAGTTTATTGGAAGTTACCCATAATCTATGTTTTCGGAAATATGTCTATACCATCTGCGAGGATGGATATAATTCTCTTGCCGCTAGCTCACACGACATATGATAGATTGTAGAACTAGAATAGCGGTTTTTCTTAATAATGCTTTCCTATTGTTCAAAAGACACAAAGGTGTGTCCATATGAATGTTATAGTTGCACTAGATGCAGTGATGTATTTGCAGCCTTCCAAAACTCTTTGACCGCAAGAGGAAAGTGGGCCGGTAAAATACCGTACAGACTAGAGAGCTGAAAGCAATTGCAATGACACCGAGCTATTACTTTCTGAATGATATCGATATGGCTGAAAAGGCAAACTACAAATAAATTTATTAGCCTCACCCATCACCCTATGTAACAATTTAAAATGTAATTAGTAGTGATGAAAAACTAGCCCAACTATTGGCTAGTTTTCAGATGTTTCATGATTCACATTCAAAAATTTAAGAATTTATCCAACATTATGAACTTGAAATAATAGGAGCATTAGTTCTACTTATATGCATGTATTCCCCACCATAATTCATTTGGCATCATTCATGCCCCCGTTATTCGGCTTAATCGGGCTAAAACCGGCGTGATTAGTATTTTTGATGCTGCATGACTGTAACCATGCTCTGCTACACACCATAGCGCTGTCTCGGAGGGTAACATGTAGAATAGAACGATTAGTCCAATTGATAGTTGAGGAACGTTGGTGGTTTATATTTACTTTTGAATAATGTTTATCTCCAATCTCAAGTGGTCTATGTAGAATTTCTTAATTTTAATTGATCATGAGTGTAAAATATATCCTAATCGTGTCACCAATTACTGCATCCTGAACTGTTTTTGTAAATGAGTTATAGAAACGAAATAGTGTTAAACTGTTGGAAAGACATGGGTATCAGAAGTGAATCAGTCAGTCTTCGCAGCAGCCAATATAAGCCATCTCGCTAATCCTTCAGAACACTGTGTTATTTTTTTTAGATCTGGTGAGGATCGAAATGAACTGTGAGCAACACGAGGTTTATTATCCCGTTACGTGAATTGCGTAGAGGAGACATTGAAATTGAGAGAGTGGCCAACCTGTGCTTCGGCGCGAACCTCCCGTTGCTCGACCTCGCCCGGTCGTCGTGCAGAAGGGCGCAGAGCCGGCAGAGAAAATGCGTGTTGACGAACTCCCCGGTACCCTTCCACCTGAAGTGCGCGTTGTACGCGGCGTCGTCCGAGTCGAGGCGCTTGAGGTGAGCGGCGAGGTCAGCCGGGCCGTTGAAGTCCTCGACGTGCAGGAAGGAGTTGCGCGGCGCCGAGCGCATGTAATCCTCTGGCCGGGCTCCCATCGCGATCGGAAGGATGTTGTGACTGCAAAGCACAATTGGTCGATCAGTTACACGCACCCTATGACTCCGGGGTATAATAGGCTACGCTTTAATCGAAACGATATGTCCCGAAACCGCTGCCAAGGAGAATTAGATCGCCAACACTGAATGGTAGAACATTTCGTGTGCACCGTCATGATAGACACACCAACGTCGGTCAAAGTTGGAAATGCTGGCACAGGTAGAAGATCGGAGGGGACAGAACAGTTTAGTCTGATTTATCATCCATGCATTGGAAGCAATACTTAGATCAGAGACATTTCTGAGTGTTATTTTATAGGAGAGGCAATAGGCTGCGGTCATTTGCGGCATTAGGGATATTTGGATATTTGGTTAATATGGTAGAGATAGGATTTTCAGTAAATGGGGAAACCCAGAACCGGGGTTAGCCTAATCTTAACGAAAGGCGTCAAGGGGCCCATGCGCAGTTCAACGTCTCATCTGATGGACGGCGGACTCTCACTTGAAGACCTCTCCACATGGAACCCATGTAAGTATCGGGATAGCTCTGTAAAATTTTACCATTGCCTGAATTCAAACCAGGGACCTCTGGGTTGGGTGCCTTAGCAACTGCACTTAACCGACTCCCTCCCCAGATGTCCTTATTTTGAGCTTTACGATGCAAACGTTAACAGTAACATATATAGGACAATTTGGAGGAAAAAAACTAGTATTCCAATCAACGTTTTTGAATTAGTGATTCCTTTACCTGAAACTCGTGTTCATCGAACTTTTAGTCCGCTTAAGGCTTCTATATCAAGGATTATTTTCAAATAATTGTTGCCGACTTAGGCGGACCGATAGAATTTTATTTGAAAACATTTAGGTTCTAGCATGGGAAACAGTTTTCGTGCAAGCACTAAAAGTAATTTCTGCAACATAGGAACGTAGTGGAAACAAATTTGAGGCCGCAACGGATTTTTAACCTAATTCCAACGATATTTGAATTCAAGCATACCATTGGAAACAATTTTTGAACATGTAGACGAGATTGAAATATGAGAGAATACTTTTCACTAAATTGAAAACCCTTATGAAACTTTGCTAAGAACCCAGCATACACTGCAAAGACAACCGAATGTCGTGGATAGTGTATTTCACTTCGCTTACCCTTGTGATACCCATATTGCCATTCTTAACTCACCCAAGGCCATTGACGAAGAACTTCTCCGTGATGTAGTCCTTGCAGTTGGAGTTTTCGAATGCGAGGTAGAATTTGTAGTCCCTGTCGAGGAGACGGAAGCATCTTTCGGGCGACGATCGCGGGCATCGCTTACTCCCACACGCGCCGTACACATCAACCTCCACATGCTTCGCCAGCTCTTGGGCATACTGTAACCATTAATGTTCTTTAACTGCTGTTCATATTGAATATGAACAAGCATTGAATCTACGTATCAAGGTTTTGAGTTCAGATGAAAGAGAAAACATGGAAACAGAAAAATAACCGTTTTCGAAAGGGGAGGAATTAGTGACAGGGACCGTTAAAATTAGGAGTGAAATCTGCTGTTAGCAGTGACGTGCAGATGTATTCGCCTCCAAAGGATTTCAACATTGGAAGTTGAAAGGAGGAGATTTAAAAATTGAGAGATGTGATATGGGGACGGAGAGAGGTGAGTTGGGCATAATGGAGGCCAGGTGAAGAAGTTAATTAGGCAGGGAAAGGAATGAGGCGAAAAAATGCAAGGATCTTTTATTCATGAAAACGCTTTAGAATGTGTCATTCTCCTTCGTTGTTCATTAGAATATAATCACTTGTGATGTTGATGTAGTCGAGGTTTACGTTACTAAGGTTCTGAACCTAAGGAGGGAGAAAATTTGGGTAAAAAATCTCATCGGTCTTGTAGTATTTTTCTAACGCTTTAAACTAGAAAAAGTCCCAAATATTAGCAATTTATCGAAAAAATCAATCAGTACATTGAGAAAAGAATTGTTTCTGCGAGAAATATAATACAAAAACAGAATTGTCCGCGAAAGAGGCTCGGGTGCTAAAGGTTGTTTTTTACAATTTTTTCTTGTTTGAACACCGTTGTGCTGAACACAAATATTGAAAAAGGATGCCAATTAATTAAGATATGCTTAAGGTATTCCTTATTATAAATGGATAAGGGATAATAGCAATACATAATATGGGAGCGAATACGGAAGATAAGCTAATTTTTCTATAGGTTAGAATCCCGCCTCGGGGTGGGTGTTGTGTAACTCTGGTAGTACGTTCCCTGGAAAGACAAGCCAAAGGCATACTTAGCATCCAAGGAACACACGGACCACCAGAGACGTCCGGAGATCAACAACAAAAAAAACTTAGGAAAAAAGGTTTCCGAGTATTACATAGCGTGAAAAGGAGTAGGGAGACAACTCTTGCTTCTGCTAAGTCGCTGGGCTTTGATTGTTACCAATACTGATAACATTTTGTGATGAAAATACTAAATTATCTATGAAGTTTCATATTCATGGGGAGAAATTCTGATTTAAATATACTTCAATGAATAATCTTTAAGGGGATGTAATAAAATTGAAAATGTGCCAGAAAATAGGCGAGGCTCATTTCCTAAGTTTTTAAGGTTTTTAAATGACGTGAGACGGAATTATTCTTTAGCAATTTACATAAATAAATACAATTTTTGAAAGAGCGTAAATTTGTCATCGGCACTTTGGTTTGAGCTCGAATTAAAGCGACAGAAAACGTAATAAACAACCTTTCAAATGTTTATTGATGATAATTGGACTTAGAAATGGGGACGTTTATCATCTTATTGTTGTTACACCCGTTTCCATGCCGTATTTTGTTAGTCTAATGACGGCCTTAAAAATCGCTCATATGCAAAAGCTGCTGGTACCGTCTGTTGTCTTATAAAGGAAAAAAAATTACATAAACATTCATAAATTAATTTCCATGTTATCTCCAAACTGAAACATTAAAAAAACAGCATATTCGGTGGCAATATTTTTCTTACTTTAGCTGAGTTTCGTAATAATGCTGTGTTCGAGGAAAGGGATGCCAGAAGCTAAAGGAAGAATGGAAAACTGTTTACCAAAAATACTTCAAGAGAAAACCAATTTTCCTGGAACCTATATGAATCTTTTTGAGAGAACAAGAGCAAGGATGCCTCGAAATATGCAAGTGAAACTCACTTTGTGCTGCATTAGAAACTGTTACGCCAGTGCGCATTCCGATGACGTCACTAAGCTAGTTTCCTCGAGCGTCTCCTTGAACTTTCGGTTCGTGTTTACTTTGAATCTTTTCCAGACGGTTCTCAAAAGAAAGCGCATTCACCTAATTCACATTAAATACAGAATTTAATCATCTACCATCATGTATTCAAGGACTATTTCCTATAGGTGTGCTACTGATGACGGCTTAAAAAAATGCTATCGGGGAATATGGTTTAACTTGGTGACTGTTAAGTTGAAATTATCTACCAGGAATAAAAATAAAAATGGAAGTTTTTTCGATGAACAAACCATCACTCCGTCCACTTCCGCAAATATTTATTAAGTAACCTTTGGCAATCATTCTGCTTCATGATACGAATACCACTTATCAGTCTGTCGATAGATCTTAATCGTGTAAAATTAAATGGATGAGATGCAAGAGAACCCGATAGTGACAGAGAAATTTCGAAAACCATTGTATAAATAAATTTTCCATGTAAAATTACCATTTCAACTTCACCTTTGTGTGGGCTATAATGCATCAAACCTCCTTTATAACGAAATAATGGAGCATTCTATAATACATGTACAAGAATCAATCGAAAGTACGTCCTACGATTCCATTCATAACAAAATAAAAGAACGTCACTGTACCATTTTCATTTTCGGCCTTCTACTATAATTTTAACAAACAAGAAATATTAATTAATTTCCCAAGCTCTTCGAATTCGGAACGACGCAAATCATTCAAAATTAATATGATTGTGTTTTATACTTCCGTCCTAAATTAAGCCTATATTCTAAGCGTTTAATATTTAGTAATCAATTGATATTCTCATAAATAGAATTTCAGCCTTAAACTGCTCTGATTATCGGCGGAAATGCGTTCAGCGTTTGGGCGTCTTCTGCAAATTTGTCAAAAGGAAAACAATAATATTTGCAATCTACTAGACATGGAAAGAAATATATTAATAAATCTCCTGACGATCAAAAAAATATAAGCAATGACAACGGCTCAAGGAACGGAAAAACCAACGAGACTACCACGAGAAGGAACGGACCTGAACCGTCACGGTACTTTGGTACAGGTACGGTTCTATGATACGTGGCGGTACCGTGACGCATTACATTTCTACTTGCATACATGCAACCTTAGCGTGGAAATAAACCCAGTCTCAAAGTGAACACACTTATTCCTCGTTGTTATTCTGGTAGTTTTCAAGAAGACGGCGAAAAAAATGAACAGGTAATGTAGGGCGTAGCACGAGTGAAACTATCAAGAAGTTGAAATCCAGGAAATTCCTGAACCAAAGAAGATAAAAGTCGGACAGAAAATCCCAGGAACGGATGACCAAATGAGCTTATTGAATGTGAACAAGATATCAAATGAAACTAGTGCGTAACTTCCTGAGATTGAAAATTTTTAGGGGGAGGAAATTAGATTAGCGAGTTCAATTGACACATCCCCTAGGATTTGAGAAGCAAAGAATGCAATTATCCACAGGATATTATTTTTAAATTCGTGGGGTTGCGTTAACTACCCAATGATAATGTAATATGATAACAATTTGACATAGGAGGAAATTGCATTTAATAAAATAATATAGTGGTTACTCATCGTGTTTCGTTTCCATCGCATCCCGTCAGAACTTCATCAGTTTATTCGGTAGAAAGTTAAACACACCAACAAAATGATTCCCAAAATGTGTTAAACGTCAACTTGACAAACAGGGTAAGAAAAACAATTAAAAATTAGCAGGAAGAAGGTTTACCCCTAGAACTAAGGCAATTGTTTCGGAAACTTTCAAGCACTTCTTGAAACATTCTGGTCGAAACTAGCTTGGACATTTTGTTTCACTATTTAAATACTGATGGAGTTAAGAATTTCAGATTTTGTTAAAGGAGCAAATTTAATTACGCTAAGGTTTTTGAGAAATGGTTGGTTTGTGACATATTATTACAGCAGGAAAAGGAAGGGTCAGGAAGAATCTCATCTAATGGTTTATTATTTACTTTTTAAGCTATTATTCGTGAAGAAAAATTGATTTCACATTAATCTTCATAGATAAAATTACGGAAATACTCACTAATTAAGCTGCTCTGTGAAAATTAATTAAGAATTTCTGAACCTAAGAAATAAGTGAAGAAATTCTTATTTCATTTCACTGCAGGTATATTTTTCATTACTACCAATATAAAACAAATATCTTGAAAGAGAGGGTACTTTCACATTGAAAACGAAATAGAACTCCAATCACAGTAGAACAGTAATCTTAATGAAATACGCTTTCGTTTGACCTTGATGCAAGTTTTTAAGAGAAGGTTTTATATGAATGATGGCGGCGTTAAATACTTAAAATATGGGAGATATGGCGAGTTCATGCCTGAGGCATTGATACAAATAAAAACGGAATAAATTCACCAAATTGCCTTACGAATTCTAAGAACGGCCTCATAGATTCTAAAGAATGGCATTTAAGTTTGCTAAACCTTCACCTAGATATGCTGTTCGAAACTCATAATTTTACATTCAATCGGTTCACTGCCCTTTCGAAAAAGCTAGGAACAAACCCGAAATATAACTTGTTATTTGCAAAAGCGCCAAGGGGAAACGCTAATTTTTCACATAAGAGAAGAAGGAAAAGATATTTTTCGCGCTATTGCTTAAACGCATGAGGAAGGAAGTTTAGCCCGAAGGTTTTCTCAAGTCAACTCTAATTCTCATCCCGTAAATAGACTTAGTAGCAGCATGCGACGACTGTAGAGTCATTAGTTTAATTTTGCTCGCCAAAAAGGTAGTACTAGGAGTTATCGATAGGTGAATGCTTTATAGGAAAAATAGCTAGAGAAGGATCAATTGGGGTCTTATTAAACTCATACGCTGTAATATCAGTTGGGAAAGTAACTGGTCTTAAGGATTACCGCCGAAGTACCAGTAGTTCAAACGGTAAACATGGCACCTTTGATTGATGACTTGGTTGATTTTATCTCAATCTAAAATTCATAACTTCATCTAATACCTATTTAGTTATGCAATATTAAGTTCTATAATTGTGGAAATAAATAAGAGGTGAATATTATATTTTAAACTTTTGCGTTAATTATGTCATTTTCAATACGATGCATTTGCGGTAAATTTAATTTTGCAATGTCAACTCGTTTTGAAAGAAAAGTAAAAAAATAAGGTTGATTATACTGAAATGAAGCATCTTGTATGTAAATTGAGAACATAATAATGAAAGCAAAATTATTGCATAGTCCTGAGTTAAAGTTGGTCATATATTTTGAAGAACCTTGAATTCATTTAGTCTAATCTTTAGTATAATATTCTATTTTCTTATAATGACTACATAGGATTTTAGGGATAGATTAGTCAAATTTCAGCTAAATACCTATATACGCCATTAAGTATGGACACAAGCATCTTAATAGAAAAAATATATAACATGGGATGCTCATGTTTTGTTTCGTGGATTTAGAGAAAAGGTTAGATGGAGCAGAGAGGAAAACTTTCATGAGAAGACTGCCAACAGAAGTACACTGCAAGGGTAGACTAGTTATTCAACCTCAATATAAATCAGTTTGCTCAACATGCGTAAAGGTAGGAGAATCGAAATTTGCAGAATAGAGAGAGAAGTAAGGCAGGCTTATGCAAAAATTCCAGTGCTTTTCATGGATACATCGAAAATATGATAAGAGAGTTATAGGTGAGGCCGCGGTGTGAGAACACGCCTCCTACTGATTGGGTCAATAAGATTTTTGCAAATAATAGATTAAGTTAAATACGCAGCCAAATGATTGCTATCTTTGATAAGCGCATTGAAGCTTCAATTTAAGATGTGAAGATAATTCTTAAAATAAAGTAGGCTTGTTGCTTTAGTATTAACATTGGTGATGAATTAGAGCTGCTAGTACAATTAACGCAGATAATCAGTATTTTGGAGAAAAATATACTCCATAAAGTCCATACTTTTAAAAACATATGATTAGGATAAGAACTGAGTTTAAAAATGCATTTACTCGTACATAGAGGAAATCCGTGAATAAGTAAAAGTATATCTTTTGACTTTACTCAAAAGTGTCGAATGTTGTATATATTTATAATTGGAAAGAGTGAAATCATTTCTAGGTCTGGATTATATATTGGAAAAAAGGAAACTTTGAAATATTCTCGTAAAAGACACGAAAGGAATCTTTCTTTGGATTGGAATCTATTGGAGGAAAATAAAAAAAACATGCTAATAGTGACTTAAAAATGGTTTTCTCAAATTATTCCAAAATTGAAATGCCAGAGATATTCCAAAATTTGTAATAAAGAAATAAAAGCTATATGGTCATTTATGCCTAAGTTACACGACCAACGAAGAAGAGATGATTTAAAAAATTAAATTACGAAGCAATATGAAAATGCGAAAAAATATTAGGAGAGTGATATGGGAAACTGGACAATATGAAAGAAGGTTAAAATGAGGATTATCATTAAACCATCCATGTTCATGCTGATATCAAGTCACAGTAATATTAAACACGTTATCTCCATTTAACTAAACATAACGTATTACTTGCCTTTTAATATATTGGGTTAAGCAGAATACATGACAAACTAAGTATCGTAGAATGAAAGAGTTAAACAAGCATGAATGATACATTAAAGACCTTAAATCTTGCACTGAAAATGATGCTGAAATATTAAATCATCCAAAAGTAGACAAATTATTCTTCAAAAATGAGGAAAATTATTTGAAGTTTCCTCGCCAGAAAGCAACTCCCATCTCATGGAATTTTCTAAATTACTCTATAGACAGATATGACGAAGATATGAATAAATATTAAAGTGTAATTAATAGTTACTAGAGAGATGCATCACGACAGCAAAAAGAAATGGGTCAATAAACCTCACCTGCAGACGACCATTTCTCGCCCCGCAGTTGGAGACAAACCAAGCTACCATCTTCGTCTTGTTTGCAGCATAATTTATCGGCTGTGGTTTCTCCTTTATTCTCTCGTCATAATACACCCACCTGAAACGCATGAGACGCAATTATCATCACTAAAATTTCAGGTTAAACTGTCACTAACATAATTTTAATTATGCTATAATTATTCAATATATTTTAAGTATCATACGTTTACGGCATTAACGTTTTGGAAACACGCTTATTGTTTTGGATCAATGGTTTAAGATAGTTAAAATAAAAAGGTTTTTTATCATTAGTATTCCCAGTAGCTAAGCAAACTTGCCTGCATCGCGATTTGTTTATTGATTAATTAAATCTATTTTGATGCACTTGAGAATAGTAATTTCAATGATTATATTGGTTGTATCAAAAGCTGCAGTATGTGAGGATTATAATTTTGATTTCACGCGCAGCAAAGGTAGTTAGTTCTTAGCTTCACCAACATAAGGATAGGGAAGAGAGGAACTGAGTACTTAGAAAAATATCAGTTTGAGTTTAGAAAGGTAATGGTATGCATGATGCCATTGGGGACCAGTAATAGATTGGTAGACATGAATATAGAGTACAACCAGGACGTATTTGCATGTTTCGTGAATTTGGAGAAGGCGTTCAACACTGTACAGGACACACTCATTGAATGTTTTGCAGAAGACAGGAGTAGACAGGATAGACGACATCCGGAATTTTGGATTCCTTAGAATGCACAGGTGAGAATAGCGAATGGGTGGTGCTAGGAAGGGATGTCCATTACCGACTGTTTGTTCCAATATACATCAATGAGAAGGAAATGTTAAGGAAGGAACGTGAAGGGCTGGTGGCTGGAGTGGAAGAAGCTGGGGAACTCTTCAAATCAGTTTGGCTGGCGGATGGTCAGGCGTAAGTTAGCCAGTTAGACAATGGGTTCCAATCGTTACTAAACGCATTGCAGAATAAGTGTGATAGTATGGGATGAGAATTAATCATTACAAAACGAAGGTAATGAGATTGTACATAAAAAGTAAGGATAACATGAGCATTAAAGTTGAGGGACATTAACCTGAACGGTTAATTTGTGGGGCGAGTGGGGGGACTGATTAAATGTTATGCATCTACTTATTTAATCCTGGGTACAGATATTCTTGCACGGGGAAAATGCATGCTTATTCCAAAGTTAGTACATGATATGATAGTTCATTGCATTCTTATGAAGTTTGGTTGATTACCGAATCGGATCGCGTGCGACGGAGAGAAGCTAGGTTTGCGAAACGTTGTCATGACAAACTGAGTAGCGTATCAAAATTATTAGAGGGTCTAGGATGGAAATCACTCACAGAGCGAAGGCTAAGTTTCAGCTTTAATCTCTTGCATAAATTGAAAGGATGTCCCTTCATCAATGATGCTGAAAATATATTATTAACCCCATTGTACTATGTTAGGAGAGATCATGTAAATAAAATTCAAGAGTTGAAGGGCAGAACAGATAGATTTAAGATGCCATTTTCCCACGAGGGATCAGGATAAGGTTTTCCGACCGCAGTAGGGCACATATTTTCGGGTCAAAATTATCTGGTGGGTAATTACCCCCTGCCACACACCCTAGGGATGGCTCGTAGGACACTGAATAAATAAAGTTTTTAGTTGAAGAGAAGTAGCTGTGGTGGGGAGAGAGGGCAGTATGAAAATATTGTAACAATTATCTGAGTGTTTCTTGCGAAGGGTGGCAGGTTCAGGAAACGACGAGGCGGCCAGGGAAGAGGGATTACGGTACATGAGATTATGTGAATTTCAGCGTGGATATTTAGTCCTTCTTCCAGAACAAGAAAGGTACATTAAAAGGCCTATTCAACACGGACATTTCTCTTCTCTCTCCACCTCATCAACCTCTTTTCTGGGTCCGCTACATAGACGATATTTTTATTCTCTGGACACATGGCTCTGACTCTCTCAACAACTTCTTATCCGCCTTAAATTCATCTTTCACGGTTAAATTCACCTCTTCCATTTCAGACTCCACCATCACCTTTCTTGACACAGACATCTCACTTCAAAACAACAAATTCACTACTTCAGTACACATCAAAGCCACTAACCATCAGCAATACCTACACCACACAAGCTGTCATCCTCAACACACGAAACGCTCGATTCCTAACTCTCTCTCTATCCGCGGACACCGAATTTGCAACACCACAGCCACTCTCAACAAATACCTTGCCAATCTACACCTTGCACTCCTCAAACGCGGTTACCCAGAAAAGTTGCTACGAAATAAAATCCACCGTTCCACCCGACCACACACACCACACAATAACAAGCCCACATCTGACGCAGGACTCAACCTTTGCACCACCTATTACCCCGGATCACACAGACTGAAAACCCTCCTTAAAGAACTGTTTCCAATTTTACATGACAATGACGCGACCTCATCCTTACTACCCCAATGCCCATCTATCGCATACAGACGACCCGCCAATCTCAAAAACCTTCTGAGATCCACCAACCCTTTGGCGCCCCCCCGTGACCAATTTCCCAATATTTCCCCAACTTGCAACCGCCCCCGATGTAAAACCTGTCCTCTTATTATGCCTACTCCCCTCTCCCTACATCCCCTCATAGCCCCCCCACCTCGTTCCCACGCTAATTGCCTCTCAAAAAATATTATTTATCTTTTATCATGCAAACATTGCACTTCCTTCTACATAGGTGATTGCATTACCCCCTTATCCATCCGAATGAATAATCACCGGTACTCCTGTAATTCTGCCTCACTCTCTTCTCTTCCTATCCCTTCACACGCCAATTCCCACAACCTTTCATTCGACCAGTGTTTTTCCCTCAGCATCCTAGAATCCCTACCTGATTCAGCTACCAACATAGAGGTGAGAACTCGTGTATCCGCCTAC
>NW_027286874.1:99867953-99915453 GCF_022747635.1 Hetaerina americana | reverse complement strand
TGATCACCAGTTGAAACGAAAGTATTAACGTCAAGATTTTCTAAAAATTTGTTTTCATTGATATATATTTCAATCGTTGAATCCACTTTGGCAGGTGAAGCTCTTTTTGAACATAGTTTCAAAGGCTAACTTTCTGGGTAAGTACCTGGAGCTTAGCACCAGCCCTTGGGTCAGATAAGTTGTCCATTGGGACACTACACCCCTAAGAACCCACTTTTATATTCCGTCAAGACCGACTGAGTTATTGCCTGGGTGAAGAATGGCCATCATTAAATTTATACCTTAGATCAACCATCTGGCCGTTCGTTACCTTGCACCTATTACATAAATATCGCAACGAAAAGATATCCTTGTGGAAAACCAACAGCAGGGGCATGATTCCGGCCCCGGCTGACGTGAAGTTAAAAAAAATATTAGAGTACTTAATATAAATTTGGTGAAATGACTGTTCGTTATTTATGAGTCAATTCGAGTATATAATAAACATTATTATTTAAAATCATGAATAAATAACGTCAAACTTAAACTCTAGGGTAAAGTAAGTACAAATTGAAATTTAAAAAATAATTATTACCAATGATAGAGGAAAGAAATCTAACAATTTTTAATTTTGATTACTCAAACCATGACAAAGTATTTCACTCCCGGGTAAGAATTGCTACCTATTTAAGCCGTATGAATTTAAACATAAAGTGCGAGAAATAATTCAATTATTAAAAAACTAGCTAAAAGATTTGTTTGTATCACAGCCAGAAAATTTATTTGAAATATTCGTTAATGTTCAAGTGGACGTAAAAATATGAATAGCGAAGAAATAATGGAATATCGTAATGTATGATTCAGAGAGATAATACAAGCATAAGGGAACGGAAGCTGTCATACGAAGCAGAAAATAAATCTTTCTATCATCTATACAATGTAAGTACTTATGATGATTGTCGTACCTTAGCCCTATTTTGTTGACTTAACCAACTTAATTAACTAACGGTGACTGACTTTGCTTTGCAGGTTATGGCAAAAGATCACAGTTAATTTCATTGTGATTTTTTGCCATTTAAGATAATCTATAAAAATAAAAAGTTCAGAAAAAGAAAAATGACGGATTTAAGGTAGCATCTCATTTCCATCTCTTATCTCTCCGAGGCATAGCATTATTCAATGCGCGAACTATTCGCGGAAAAGCTTTGAATCCAATTTCTAAAAGAGTCCGCGAGCCCTCGAATGAGTCCCATTCGTGAGGCAAGACTGAAGAGGAAGGAAAGAGGTTTTAAGGAGAGTGAAGAGGTGCTTAAACTGTTGGGTATCCGTGGAGTAAGGAAGAGAAAGTGGTTAAATTAAATTATGGGACTTAACTCGCAGGTGGGACCACCTCTGATGACACGACGCCATGGAATTGTCGCGTCTGTGATGCGAAAACGAACGCTAATGTGACTGCTAATTACGACTGGCACATGTGTAGAGGAAAAGAATTATTCAGTCAACTTTCCTCACTCCATAGACAAGTCTTGGGTCGTCACACGCACCTTCATGGAGTTCGAATCACAGCGTTTGAAAACTCCAGTAATTCGCCGCCGTTGTATTTTTTAACTGTTAACGCCATGTCGTATTACCATCTGTGTTTCGATAAATCCATGAAATAGGAACATAAAACCAATGCCCTGGTAGGGATGATTCACACTTACAATGTATATTTAGAAGTCATGAACATTGATGAAGTCCAAGGAACATGAGGCGATGTTGAGAAAACTATTTTAAATCGTATAAGAATGATCGTCCGCTAAAATCAAATACGGCAATGAGTACAAGATAAATATGTAAACTTTTTCTCGTAAAATGTATTGAATGTGATCATTGAAAATAATTGAACACGAATGTGATCATTAATACAGCGTTCATTTAGCATAAGTATATTAATTTCATTGTCTCTTCGAATTTGGGACATACTTCACATATAATTCAAAGTTATTTTAATAAAATTCATAAGAAAAACGCGAATTAATTTGTTCTACCCGCGTTTCTAAAAGAATCATAGTTCATTTGCAAGTGCATTCTTTTATACAAAGGGGATTTGAGTTAATGCTAGCGTAAGAACATAATACGTGAATGAAACCAGCCTTTGCCTTGGTTCTGCTCTGAGCCCTAGTCCTTTTTCGGGACTTACTTCACAGTTCCTTGTAATATATAATGTGTCCCTCTCAATAAATCTAAGCTTTGATTTATTACTATAAGTTACTCTTCACTTTTTTGCCGATACCAATTAAAATTGACTTGTGATACCAACTTGATGATCAATTGACATATATTTCAATAGGCCAGTAAGTGTATCCACCTAATTACTAAAATGCACGAGATTTTAAATAAAAAGTCAACGATTATATTATTTCTGATAGCGACAGTACTTTGAGCTTAAGATTTAAGACTGAAGGCAAATGGTACAAATGTAAATTTGAAAGTCTCTCTTAACGATCAGAATATTTGTGAGTTGTGGAACTTGTGAATCAACACCAACCAAAGCTCTTTCCAGGTCCAAATACTATTACATCCATCATGCTAATTCTCTCTGACTAAGAATACAAGGTGATCAAAATATGTTGACGGATACATTCAACAATTCGGGTGAGGTGTAGTGGAAGTTCGTCATTATGAGGAAAACAAATTTGCACTTTTCCACAGGACTAACATTTAAACCTGTGGAAAAGTGCAAATTTGTTTTTTTCTTATGTTAAATGTCTGAACCAATATGGTAAAAAGGTTTTACTGGGTGGACAGATGCATTACTCGTAAATTAGATCGGAAAACACGAAGAACAATGTGTGCCATATCGGGGAATTCGATTCCGACTACTAAATAGTATAATACAGCCAATAAGTACAGAAACCAAGAATTATGATGTTAATCAGATTCACCAATCTGACAAGTGATCTGGTTTGGATATGATAAAGAAAAAAAGCATTTTATATTACTATTTATTTACTTTATCGTCGAGCCTAGAAATTATAGACCAATAAATAAATAAAAAATTTACATGATATCACAACCAAATTGGAAAATTCATTTACGCTCTCTTCAAGCTTTCTGGTTTAAATAACGATGAGAAGTCTTTGTCTCCAATATTAAAGCCACTGGAAAATAATATGATTGAGGCCTGACTTCAGAGCATGGGTTCATCCTTTTTCTACTTGTAAATCGGCAGGACTGTTTTCAGTACTCAACCTCCACCAGCGAAAGGAATCTGGAGTGATTCTGCCATCAGATTATGCCTGCCACTTACCGCTTACCGCATTTCATCCAATTACAACCGTCCCTTTTAGCGTGAATATTTATCATTAGCTAATTATCATTTAAATTGAAGAAACCTTGAACTGAAACAATCTTTGTTCGATTCGCTTTCAACCTTATGGCAAAAATGATTTTTATATCATTGAGATGAGTGTCACTTTAAATATGTAATTTGAAATGTTACGGTAGCTGTCTTAAAATACAGAATTGGCAAAGAAACCTAAGCCCAAGCCTGGAAAGAAGGAAAGTAATGAGAATATCGCCTAGAGTGGAAAACGTGAAAACATGCCCAATGTGCTATCTCGATCTTCTTAAGCCATTTAAGTTGGTGGACCAGCAACATATTTCAGGGGCACCATGACTACCTTAGTGCTGCCATTTTTGCCATAGGATAAAACGATTTCATTGGAGACAACTTTGATCACACATGTTAATTAAATATAACCCAGAACAGCCAACGTATTTTAAACACGAATCATTTGCATTCGTCAATTTAAAAAAGCATATATTTTGCCTTTCTTAGCAGTTCGCTTCGGATCGGGATCCGATGACTACCTACAGATGATCAGATCTGATTGTTATTTAAAACAGATATCTTTGCAATATTTAGAATACTTGAGGGAAGTTTTAAGAACAGGAAAAAACAGTCGACTGCTTGAACCCTCGCGTCTTACGATATTGAGATTCGAATTTGCCAGCTTTATGTAGAGGAAGAATTCGTGATTAAAAAATACTGAAATTCTTGAAACGAAGCACATTTCGACTCAGAGTCATCTCCAGGAACAAAAAAAGATTTTGTCTTGTACCTGAAGATGACTCTGTGAGTGGAGGTAATCGAAGTTTGTTTAAACTTTCATGTATTTAGAGATAAAACATCTAATAGCTTCTGACATGCCAGAGCACCTACCTGGTCTCTTGGTCGCGGGAAGAGGGACCTCGAAGCGGCCACCGCCGAGGCCGCCGAAGCATCCCGGAAGAGGACGGCGTCCGCCGTGGGGGCCTCCGCCCTGTCGCCGGTCAAGGTGCACGCGGACACGGGGCACCTGGTGGGCGCGAGGAAGGCGTCGCGTCCCGGCCGGAGGGGCGGCGACCACGAGCCGAGGCCGCCGAAGACGAGGATCTTCTTGAGGGGCGGATGCTGCTTGACGGGTGGCGGCGGTGAAACGTCCTCCTCCTCCTCCCCCTTGACGACCAAGTTGTTGTTCATGCTGTTGTTGTCGCTGATGACGTTGTTGTTGGCGTTCCCCGCCCCGCCCCCATTCTCCTCACCCTCCTCCACCGGCAGACCTATCGACGACTTCAAATAATTAGGCGGCAGAACTGCAAGGGATCAACAGTCGGGACTATCTGGTTCAGTTCAACCGTCTCACTTCCTGCAAGAGAGAGCGCGTGTCTCTATGCCAAGCGTCTTTTTTCATCTATTGCTTTTCGAGGCACTCTTTTAATAAAAACTTGCGCGTGATTAATTAATATATTTTGTTTCTGTGATGCAAGCGAAGAAGCGTCAATCAAAAATGATAGTAAAAGCCTACTGCCTAAAGTTCGTGCTCTTGTAAGCTTTATTAATTGCTATTTTCATCTAATAATGTGACATAATTAGTGCACAGCTGCTGCGATGTTTTTAATGGTTATGTACAGCGTTAAATAAAAGAAGCAGGTGTTTAATTCTGAGGAGTTTGTGCGCCAAAAGACTTCCCGTTTTCTTTCAATTTCAATGGAAATAGTTTGACCCTGAGGAAAATTCGACCGCTCGCGCCAGATGGACGAATTTGATATCGGTCAACATGACCTTGCAAACGCCATTTTGATCGGTGCATGGAATCCTCAACTTTGCACATTCTAAACCAAAGGAAAACCAGTCAGAGGTTCTTTTTTTAAGAAGATCGCACGTTGACCTTTTAAAAAAAAAACAGAAACTGACGAGGAAAAAGGTGAAGAAATAGGAAAATACCAAAATTAAATCGAATAATGTTGCCTCCAAAACTTAAGTACCTTAATAAAAAATGAGTCTCAAAGTAATTGTTAATTATTGTCATTGAATAGCGAGCATCACTTGAGTAAATAAGTGTTGCAATTACTTAAGGAATGAAAATATCTTTTCGAGTTTTTTCTGCGGAGTGTAATTTATCATTTATATATTAAAGCAAATGAATTAACTCTTTTTTTCAGAAAAAATTACATATTTTTAAGTATATACCACATATTATAATGATCCAAAAATTAACGAACAAACAAACTACCACTTCAGGAGACTGTTACGGAAATTATGCTGAATGAAATAGTAGTCGCGAGTGTCGTGATGATTGTCTAATTGCCCTTGACGCCATGCGTCATTGCAATGCAATTTCGTCTGTTAGTACGTTTTTCTCTGTACATAAATATTGAGAAATCTACCTGATAGCAGGAAAATCAAATAATGCTTAATGGCGACAAACAAACAAACATCAATTTTGAGAGAACATAGCCCAACGAAGCGTGTAACTTTGGGATGAACTTATCATTACGAATAGGAAAATAACCAATGATCAAAATCTTGTATAATACCACATAAAAATCAGCATACACTATATTTCGAATATCTGGGTTTCTTTATTTGATTATTAATTATGCATGGCAGGTGTATTAACAAATAATGGGAAGCTCTACAAAGAGATTGAGATGTAAAAAGAAAGCATTTTTCGCATTGTTATCGTCATATTAAGTATAATATATACCCTTATAAAGACTCTAAACTGACTTATGATAAATGTCTCTGTTATGTTTCACAATCACCTCTGAGTGACAGAAACTTTTTTATTTTAATTTGTATTTTAAATAGGGAAACCACATCTCTATTCTTGAAGAATGCTGTGAGATTAGGTAACGGAAACAAAAACACCCACTAAATGGGCATACAAAACAGGGCTCTCGAGAAGCAGTGACTTAGATTATGAAATATTAGGGCATTTAATTAAAATGTGTTTGGCTTTTGGTTTATTCCTCTTTACTCGCAAAAAAGTTAAAGATTCCATGAAATTCAACACGCAAATAATTTGGATGAAATTTCTGCAACTCTTCATCAGACGTTGACGTCATAATGCACAGACAATTACTGCTGAAAAGGCTTACTCTCCATTAAATTGCTTAATTTTGAACCGACAAAGGAAGCTTTCGCATACATTTTCAACCCTAAATGTATATTTGACTTAGCTAGCAGCAAAAACAAATTAAAATATGATGGGGTACGAGGAAAAACGTTGACCTTAAGTGCTAAAGTGCTTATCGTGGGCGGTAACGATAACTATCATTATCCCGTTGTTGCCACGGTCACGGAGCGAGTCTCCAAGCGAGTGTGTTGGTCGGAAACCAATTATAACTTAAAATTAACCCACAGTGAAAATTAATAAACTAATGAATTACGACGGGTTGAGGATGTTAGAAGGGGGATGAGGCTTCGACTCTTCCTCACGGAAAGGGAGTAGGATATTAGCCGCAAATGTCGGCCACAGCACTCAGCAGAAATAAAGATCTCCAAGCCGACCGCTTCGGGAATTAGCGTGGGGTCGTGCGAGGGGTTTGGGAGTGTCGTTTGACAGGGTATGGGAGCTTGGAGGGTTGCGGGAGAGCCTCGGCTCCACCTTCCCCACACTCCACCCCATTCAACCCCCTTTCACGTTTATGCGTACACATCCGCGTATTCAATCCGAGAAATTGCCCATATTTTAACTCCCTCGTAGTTTTGCTCGCCCTTTAACTCCGGGGAAAATAACCCATCTCCTCGCTGCCTCCTATCTCTCTCTTAAATTGGAGCGAAATCCATAAAATTAATTGGGCAGCACCAACACGGGGATGATGTCATATTCTGCGGAGGGGAGAGAGAAATGGATTCTGAACGTCCAGGGAAGGACAGCCCGGCGACCAAAAACATGAAAGATCCAAGACAACAAGGGAAGAGAAGGGATATTATTGAGGGAGAAGACTTGAACACAGGACGGGGTATTGGTAGGGATAGGGTGGGAGGAAGGGGTCCGAGGGTTTGATAAACTACCTCAGCCTTCTTCCCTTTCCTCTTCAATACCGACGTCATCACCCCAAATTTTACTCCCATCTCCGCCACCTCGCCCCCAACTCCCTACCTCCCACACACCCGTTCTCGCCCCACGCATTTCTCCCCATTCCTGGAGATTTCCTTTCCGTCCGCTGGAGGTTATCCACGGCTAGGAGTGCTATCGCGCGTGGCTCTCTGTTTATTTCCTCCTTCCACTCTCCGCTTCGGCACTCTTTCATATTTCCCCCGCGTGGAGGCTCACCGGCGCCAGGACTGGCACGGAGCGACCATCGCCCCATCCCCACATCCTTTTCCGCGAGCGCGCGAAAAAGCCCCTTTTGAAAACTCCCCTCTCTTCCGTCGCATTTTTAATTTGGAACCAGGGCCTCTCCTGCAAGCGACTAATGGAAGGAAGAGGTGTGATCGCGAGGTGTGGGTGGGTGCGAGGGTAGGTATGTGGTGGAGAGTGGGGAGGGCTTTAGGGGGGGAGGTGTTTGGAGTGGGGGGAGGGTGCGTCGTGCGAAGGGCGAGGAAGACGACGGCGTGCAAGGAGACGTGCATGCATGATGT
The DNA here is from genome assembly GCF_022747635.1 of Hetaerina americana. Classification (NCBI taxonomy): domain Eukaryota; kingdom Metazoa; phylum Arthropoda; class Insecta; order Odonata; family Calopterygidae; genus Hetaerina; species Hetaerina americana. Next base: position 99,907,577 of record NW_027286874.1, on the reverse strand, counting down.
GGCGGTGGGGGACGCGGGATTACACGTGCCGCGGCGGGGGAAGCTGGGAGGGTGGGCGTGCGAGGAGGTGGGGGAGAGGGCGCCTCCTACCTTGGAAGGGAGCAGAGGTTTCAAGGGAGAAAAAATTTAAAAGGCCGCGAAAAGTTTTGAAAAAAAAGGGAGTGGAGGAGAGGAAAGAGTGCCTGATATGATGAGCTCCATTATGCCATCCCATCGACTCGAGCACCCCTAACCACGTAGTGCACTCCAATCAAGGGAAGAAAGGAGAGGGGCGAGGGAGTGGATGAAAGAAAAAGGCAGAGCGAGTTGAGAAAAGGGGCAGACAGGACTGAGGGAGGTCCGTGGGGGGGACTTAAGGGGGGAGAGATCGGAAGGTGGGGGCAGAAGAGCACCCCAACCCCTCTCCTCTCAAAGCCCTCCCTCGCTCCCCCCGAAGGAAAAGTTTCCTCGGGGAAAAAAACGGTAGGAGGTAGGAAGGGCCAGAGAGGGGGAGAGGGAGGGAGGGAGGGGAGGCGGGAGAAAAAATGCTCACTTCGGAAGGATGAATATATAAATCTTATGATTAAAGATGTTCCCCGCGGTTCGCTGTTCGAGTTGGTGTGTGTTTGTGTGTGTGTGTGTGTGAGAGAGAGAGAGAGAGCGGCGCGCGACTTCCATACGAATGTTTTCGCGGACGGTGCGCTTAATATTCAAGGGAGGCGATCTCATTCGGAGGCGGCGTTCTCTCGCGCGCGGAGGTGTGGTCCCAACCCCTCGCATATCTGCATACATCTATCTCCCGGAGTAATTGATGCTCCCGAGGGCGCCTAATTCGTGGAAGCATGAGTTCAATCAAGTTGGAAGATTTTTGCTGCCTGGGAGACCGTGCCATTGCTATTTGCAGCCTAAGAAGGCCGGGGACTCATTCCGAAATTGAATTTATTGAGCTTTCTGACTCTATTGACAACTCGTTTTTAGGAATTATCTCAAGGAATTAGATAGATATTGAAAGAAATGGATAGGTAGCCCACGATACAAGACTAACACAAGACTGGTGTGAGAGGGGGAATGAAATAGATTTCTAAGAGGAAGGTTTTTTTTACTGACCTCGCATTTTAATTGCTACTGAATTAGAAAACTATGATATATCAAATTCATAGACATGTAAGAACGTAGTGTTTTTATTGATAGCCATTAAATTGTATACATATTTAAAATAGCTGAATACTTATAAGATAAAATTAAAATAAGCCACATGAAAATAATATTGTCGTAAAATATTGACTCATTTCGTGTATTACCAATATATCAACATCTGTTATCTTCCATGAAACCAACGCACTTTCCTACTTTTGTCAAAATATGCTTAAAAAATAAATCCGCTGGACGTTTTACTACTTCTACTACTGAAATTGCAGAATAACAGTGACTGTAGTGAAATAACATGCGTGATAAAAATTTGGTCTCAGGTATGGCCGTTTTACAAACAATTAGTCTAACGATGCAACAATTTCAGAGTGTAAAAATCATTCGCCTAGACTGGGATTCGAACCCAGATCCCTCAATATCCGGTCGAGTGCTTTAGCCACTTAAGCTACCGAGGCGTCCTCTTAAACTCTGAAATTTTGGGGCTTTTTAAAGGAACCTAATCCCAGTCTAGGCGAATGATTTTTACACTCTGAAATTGTTGCATTGAAATGCACATTAGCGGATGACTCCGTTAAAAGTTACTGTTGCGGCATCTCCCGCAGTTTCTTTGGAATTAGTCTAACGTTTCCATATAAAAACTCTATTTTGACCAATTGACACTTCGAAGCCATATATACTATATGAAAGTAAACCCACAGTGTGTGAATCCCTAGTAACTTTTTGGATTATTCTTACGTCAGAGACGGTGCCACACCATCTGGGATCTACCGCTGCCCACCAGTTGGAATCAAATGGCCAGTAATTAACAGCGACTCACTGTGACGTAATATTCCTATTTGAAGCTGACTGTTATCGCCAGGCATAAAGTGGCCTTATAACCAGACCGCTCGGCTGAGTAATCCAACAAGCGAAGGCATCTAAGCGGGTATTATATTCTAACTTAGGCTATAACGAACGTTGCGCGAGGGCAGCTGTGAAAACTAAAGCCTCTTTAGGGGCACGAGACAAGATAATGGACACATGAGTAAGCTCCCAGTGTTCGTGGCTTTTGGCCAGGAGACAACACGAAGGATAAGAACGGAAATCAAGGGTACTCGGCCAGATTGCTTTCAATGCAGCTGTCTTCTCACTTGATGTTTGTTTTCATGAGATATGTACTGCCTACGCCCCCACAGCAGCGCACATGCTCAGGAGAAGGAGTAATTAAGGTCTATCAGAAAGAACCCACACAAAAATATTTCAAAGGGTAACCGTAATTAACGGACAGTGAGAAAACCGCTGAAATCATCATTGCGTCATGCATCAAACCCCTATGGTGTTCTTATTCTCGAAAGAATAATTACAATTTCATATAATCTTCTTTAACGAGTCATTCGTTAATGCCGCTGCATTATCTTTTTGATCTATATTCCGATGACTTGAGCATAAATTCAACTGCATCTCACCTTTGATATAATAGGGTAAAAGTGTATGAAATCAAACCAAATAAAAAGTAACCATGAAAATTTCTGGAAAAGATAGGTCTTTAAATATTTGTTACATTCTTGCATAGAACGCTTATTGCTGGTTTTCACTCATAAGCAAGTATCATTTCTTGGTAAATCTTTATTCGCCTTATCGAAATCGGAAACGTATAAACTATTCATTACTTCTGCCAGAAGCCGGAGTAAATCCAGCTTTAAATGAGAAAACATGGCTTAAATGTATGCAAAATAAGGACCAATCACAAACATATATATTGACAAGAAATTTACATGCATAATTGTAATACCAAGTGGAAAATTCTAATAAGTCTTGAGGGGTCTTTGAATGATACCGCGTGTATATTCTATGAAGGTAATGGTTTTAATTACCCCATGCAGTGGCCATTGGGCCCGTAGCTACAGATCTATTCATGGAAAATGTGACTTCCATCGATATCTTTACTTTCCTCGGCAACATTTTATGGAAATTGAAACAACATTGGGAAAAGAATTAGACCAATTAAATCACTTACAGTTGGACTGACTAAATATTTCTCTGAGAACAATGCTACAATACAATTTTCCCTCCTCAAATCAGCAGATATGAACTTCGAGCATGGTTTTTATAAAAGACTATAATTACTGGCGGTAGTCTACCGGGTTCGGGTAGTTTTTTCATGGTCCATAACTCTACAATATTCAGTAATCCTTACCCCCGGCTCATATGATGAAAATCATCTTTAAACTTCACATTTGACGTTACAAAACTTATTATTTAGTTTTCATACTTCCTAACTCCCTCATTTTCAACAAAAATACCAATTCTTTTCCTCCCTCTACCTCGCTTTCTCAGAATTCTACCCTCTGCTACCATCTTCGGCATCCTATTACCTTCCAGTATCTCCTGCAACCAATTGCCCTACCTTGTTAGAATTGTTATAATTTCTTTCAGCAATCTTCTCTGTTCCCATACCACGCTTAGAATTCCATCGCATCTTTTCTTTTCCGTCGATTTTATTTTCTCCATTTTCCTCCACACTCGCTTCTCGAAAGCTCCACCCTTCTCCTCTTGCGCCGATGACCACGTTTCAGAGCCAGACAAAAACTACGCTCCACATTATAGTTTTCGCCAGTATTTTCTTACATCTTCACTTGAGGTGCCTGTCATCAATTCCCACCTCTTTTTAAAAGCTTCTTTCCCCAAATACATCTTTCTTTTAATGGCCTTACTACTTTATCCACCTTGCATTAAACCTAAAATGGTGAAGTTTTCTATATGTTATAGCTTATGTTCCTAACTTTAAACTTCAATGCTTATGTTTACATTAAATAAATGACAAATGAGCATCTTTTTATTTTTTTTAAATCATTTAGCAGAAGAAAGCAAGTGAAATCGCGTAAAAGCGTATATAACTGGTATAATGTAATTACAACAGCTTTATCAAAATACTAAAAAATATGCTGCAATATTAATCAAGAATCTTAAAATCGTGAATCATACAATATATCAACACACTATTCTCAAATACTCTAATGTTTAATGTAACAAGTGGCATGTATACGATTATACAGCTTTACACAGTTATAGTAGTGACTTGCATTTTTTAAAGTAATTCCCAAGAGCCAATAATAAAACTTGGCATAATAAATTTGCAGACCAAGTAACAAAATTTGCAATCCGTGGAATCTCAAATACGACATTGGGTAAATAATATAACTTTTGTGGGAATAAAAAGTAAAGGACCCGGAAAAACCCCTGGGTAAAATTGGAAACCTTCCAAGTTGACATTTAGAAAGAAGTGAGACATTTTCAACTGCTATGTATTTATTTTCACGATAGTGATATTTTTGCTTGAGAAAGATCCATTCCGTAAAGCAGAGTGCTTGGGATGCTTACGTATTTTCCTGAAAGTAACATTTTTCATTTGGGCAATTCATATGCAGCTACTGAATTAAGAATCTCAGTTTTAACGCAGTTATTTGTGTGGATTAATTATCTTTACCCACACGATGTATTATAGTTATTGTCTTTCACGTCAAACCAAAATATAGATACATGAAAAGGCATATTTCTCACTTAATTTAAGTTACCGGGCCTTGAATCACTGTATTTGTCACGAGCAGGTTTTTCCCATTGCAAACAAACGAAAAAATAATATTTAGATTCTTCATATCTCTCAGAAAAATTACTGAAAATATTATTAAAACATTTTTTAAAATTCACTCTGAATCATCAGATACACTGGTGATTATTCGTAGAAATTTTACGTTAAGCTTAGTTATTTCAATACTGTGCAAGTTTGGTCAGGGTTAAGCATTCAAGCATTTTTTCATTTTCAACGATCTTTTCTGTCGAAAAAGTTTTCTAGAAACCGACAAGAACTATAAAAAACCTATACACCTACTAATTATTTGAAATTCAGAAGAGGAAAGCATTGATAAGTTCCATTTCCGTTTCCTTTCCAATTCAAGTGAAGAAGTCTGAAGCCCAGAAAGCAAACATTTCTCTCGAAAAATGTAATCTTTTTTGAGCCCCGAATATTATCCCTCTCCCGAACGTGTTTCACAAACCAAAAAATACGCTTTGCTCGGGCAGCATATACACAAAGCACCCACCGCCGTCCCTTTGCCTCAGTGGTAGTGTTTACTTTGCTAGTTTAACTCGGGAGGGAGGGAGGGCTTTGACAGAGTCAACCGGCATGCTTGCTTTGTGACTAAAGAATAGCCTCGACAGGTTAACTCTATGTTAGCGTAAGCTTCTCTACTATGATTTCGAGCGAGCGATCGCATGGAAACCCACCTCGAGGGACGAACATCAGCTGGTCCACAATCCGGTCTCCTCCGGGGTCCTCCTCCGGCCACAGCTTCACCACTCGCTCCGCCACGAGGACCCTCCTAGGCCTCTTCTTCCCGCCCTCCATGAACCAAGGCCGTTCCTCCGGGGGTGGAATGGAGGGCAGGGGGTCACCGCCCCCTTCTACTCCCACTCCATTCTCAGCCCCTGCTCCGTGTAGTGAATCCGAATCCCTCCTTGACCTCCCTGAAAAAAAGCAAACAGACTCGTTGCAGGCCACACCAAAGACGTTTCCACTCCGGGGACTCAAATCGGCAGTGTCGCATTTTCGTTTCAGCACACGAGGGTTTTGGTGGGCTTGGTGTTTGACTTCGAGATGCTTGAAGAGCCTATGAGCATCTCAAATTTAGCCACTGAAGTGAAGGTTTCTTTTGAGTGGATTCTTCCACGTCAGTTCATCTTGTCAGACGATATTTTTTTTGCGTCCCTGCCAACCACGTCGTGTCAGAAGTGACGGCATGAGTAGGTAAGACTTTCTGCACTAGGGAGCTGGTAGGACTACCCAAGAAATCGCCCCCTGATAAGACGAATCGGCATGTAAGAAGATACGGAAAATCTTCATGGTCGTGTCTAATTCACTTGAACAGAGAGTTAGCTACCTGTAAGGCGATGGTTGAACCGTTGGGATGACTGACGAGCCCTTTGATGAGATTGATAGATCACAGAGACCACAAACTAACCTTATTTCTGGCATGTACGCTGTCACTTGGTCACTGGTATGTAAAAATTTGATTTCTATTCATCCTATCTTCTAATTAACTCTATTTTTTTAAGATACTTTTAATATATTTAAAGACTCTGTGTCTACTCTAGAAATATTATAAATTGTTACTCTGGACGAAGGTTTTAAAAATATGTTTTCTGCTCTTTTAATTTCAATGAAAATTGAAAGGAAAATGTGAAAATAACAAACAAAATTGACCTACAGCCTCTTTTGATTGATTAATATAGTCCTCACCACACATCAAACCCGGAGACGTGTAAATGACACCCCTTAGCAATAGGGTCCGCCCATTTTCTTAAGCCGCCGGCGGTTTTCCAGGACGTTTTGGCAGTCGGAAAATCACACAATTGGGTGAATCTGCCAGTATTATGCCATTATTACTATTGGTATTACTGGCATTTGAACTCAAGATCTTCGCGCCCAAAGCCGAACGCATTGGGGTTTGAAGACCATAAAGAGAATAGTATTGATAGTTGAGGTTTGGTCTCACCTCGATGGAAGCCCAATTGAAATTGGAATGTGATAACTATTATCATCACCACATGTAAATTGTATTACTCCGTATTTATTTAAACCATTTGATTAGTATGGTCCTTTGATCTACCATGCTTGATTTTTATTTTCTAATTCGTTTTTTGGTAGATTATCAAGGTGTGAGCTGTCTCCTCCATAGGATGATTAGCAAGGACGAAGGAAGTTATTTTTAACTACCTGGTATACAGTCATAGACTATGCGAAATACTTAGTAAATTCTTATTTTTTTAACTTTTAATCATAAGGAGGATGATGAAATAGAGAGGTAGAATGTACAAGGAAATCTGAAATTTGTTGGAACTGTAAAACATAACTCCGTGCATGCGTGACTTTCATTGTACCTTTTCAACCAACGGGTTTTCTTACTTCGATCGTTTCGAAGAGGTGGTGCCTACGTTAAACGTGCTCAAGGTCCTTGAACTCGGTCCTTTGGCGAAGGAGGCCACAAATTCGATTCGATTTCTCTCCTTCAAGGAGGAAGAAGCTTCAATTACTCCGCCGGCTGATAAGCGCAACACGACCTCTACGGGCGTCTGCATTGTATGTCCGTCTCCCCTTTCGGATTCAATTACTGGAAAGTGCAAAGGCGGTATGTGCTATGACACCATACACTTTCCAACAAGACGGTAACTTATTCCATGAATAATCAACTTCTTACAATAAAAAGTACTAGGATATTATAATTAATATTTGTCCAAATTTGAATTATCAATAATGAATGTGGAATGTTAAGATACAGCGGTCGAATGGTAATTTTTTTCCTGCGGCAAATTTTTTCCGCTCGCTAAGATATCATCCGATAATTTTAACTTCAAAATACGTATCATAGCCATTCCACATTTGGCAATCAATTTAATCCTCTCTCCCGATTTCATTAGCTTCATTAGTTGACTATTATAACGATCCAATTAGGGTGGGCTTGCGTTTAACGTTAATTAATTAAAAAGTAAATTTATCAAGTAACTTTTAACTCGTTATTTTATTTTCCCTATCGACTCTTTTATAACTTGAAGTATTTTTTTAGCAAAATAGCCTAAAAGGGACGCGTGGAAAAATTAATTAGTTAACTCTGAGAGAGAGTCAGAGGGCATTAATTGTTTCACAGGGCACTTCTGCCGTGTTTAGAGAAATGTGACAGTTCATCAGCTTCCAAAATGATTAATGTTTCTGTCAGAAATGGAGAAAAGTTTTGACGTGAGTTTCCACGTAAGTATTTTTTGCCAACTTCACTTGAAGATAAACTTGTAAGTTAATTCAGTTTTAACTTAGCTGAAATTCATTTTATCCGGGATTAACCGCTAACCTAACTCAGCTGAAATCCATTACATTTAAATTAACTTATCTGTTATGAGTAACTTAACCAAGTCTGATCACGATATTTTTAAAGTACGAGGTCTAACCAAATCCATAATGTTGACGCAAATGTAAATAAATTTCACAGAAATTACGCATCATAAAAATTCCTTTTTTAAAATAATCAGGACAAGGACCACATGGAAAGGCTACCTAACAATTTTTGTGAATTATTGGAACATTTCATGCGTACCAAGAAACAATTGGCAAATTTTTTTCTATGCTCCGGTACTTATTTTTTCTTACCTTAGGTACGAACCGCTACACATATTGTTCGAAACCAAGAACCTCGCACTCCTATTCTAAGTTTCACATAAAACTTTAAATGTGAGGTTCTTATGAGAGAAACAGAAGCTTTACATATTTATAGGAGTTTTTCTCTTCTTATATAGACAACTGGAATGCATTTAAAACTCTCTTTATTCCCATAAAACATGGTTGTTTCACAGCAATTATGATAGTCAAGGCTTCCATGTACAGAGCCTCTCATTTAAATCACCTTACGTCGCCTATAAGCGAATGCATAACCGAATCAAAGAATACACTTAAAACATATATAATCGAGCATTTAGTTTTATGGCACTTAAGCGATATTAGATAGGAGTATCGAACGTTAGAACACCATTTCCACGTAGCAGGATGGAATTCATAGCTATTTCATTCGGACTGTGCACCGCAGATGACTACTGAGATTTCTTCTCTTGGGCAATAGTGACAAAAGTGGCTGCCATCCTATTTCCCTCAACTCGGAAGAAGAAAATAAAATATTAATAGATTATTCAGCTGAGTGAAAGGTGAGAAAAATCCTTTCGATTTAAACTAATTTTTCCCTTTCTTAAATAATCATCATATCTTTTCGATGTTATGAAACGTAATGTGGTGTAAAATTTTTCATTTCTTATTTTACAGCAAGTTTTCAGTTTAATTTCAAAGAATCCTAAAGCAGCAATCGTTTTCAGATGGTTAAGTGTTTGAGGTTTAGATATGAAGCATATTTACATTTCAGCGTTTTATTTTATGGTTTAGAAGTTCATTCAGTTTAGTTCTGTCGTTAAGAAGTTGTATTTTTATGTAGTGAACGCGAGTAGAAAAATCGATTCAGTGTCTTATCAGCTTAATAAGCTTCAGTAGATGCAGAAAATACGTTATTCTGTTATTTTTCCCCATCTCCCTCGTCCACTGAGTTACATACCTTCCATTTTTAACATGTAGTCAATGTTGTCAACTCTGCACGCTGGGATTTCCTTTTACCTTGTCGGAATTTCCCACATGCGATTCAAAGTCAACTGAGGAAACTGTTGGCAGAGCCCGTTTATTTATGAAACGAGACCAGTTGTCGTCCAAAACGTGTTATGCCCACTTCTACGACTTGTTCTGGAGGTCAAATCACGGGGAGGATATTATAGTCCCAATTTGTAACGCAATTATTAATGGTGAATCTCTTCGTCTAATATCTTGATTCACATAGGCTGTGTATTGAAAAATGCGCACATTCACAGTACCTTTGTTACTATGCATGCTCGTATTGAGCATGAAAACTTAAGGTTTTCTAAGAATTCGCTTCCGTATCTATACTGCGTGGAGGTTTAGAATCGCCAAACAAAAGACAGTGCGATACGGAGGATTAAAGTTGCAGTTCCACGTTCTTCAGAAATGTAACTTTTCTAAGATTGTATCTTGATAAAATTTTCATTTACGGCAGCACCAATCGTTAAGTCAAGAGTGTGAATTAGCATGTATTTGCAAAATTAGCCAGTTTGAACAACATTATGTGAATTCAGGAGACGCGTAGAGATTCACGAAACGGAACTTCTAGCAACTTTGGTGTCTCTGGGATCCGCGGAGTTATTGCTTCATTGTAAAAAGAGATACTTTCTCCTAAAAGCCTTTTGTACGGATCTTGAGGCCAAGATGGTCTTTTAATCGTGATAGATAACCCGCTTGGACTTGTCGATATCGGTTCATCGTCGCTCACTAGAGGCAGTTATTACTTTGTGACTCTCACTATAGGAGATCAACGGGGTAGTGGTGAGATCTCAGAGGTTGCATTGGACAGCAGAGCATTCATTGTAAGAAGGAATTTGAATGTCGGTGGTTAAACGACGTCAACGACGAAATCAACTGAAAGGGATATGGCGGTCACTATTTCAATTTTCCAACTTGCAGAAACAAATCCTGATTTTTCGGTGGTTCTGGTTTTCGGCATAATCCAACACTTATCAGTGGTTAGAAAACATAGGTAAGCGTGTATTTTTAAATTAAAATGAATTTCATGTTAATGTTATCATACATTTTTGTGGAGAAGAACTGAATTCAGAAATGTCGGCACCAATTTTCGCCGTAGACACGATAATGTATTCGTTGTGGTTACCGAGGGGATTGTATGATATTGTATTGCAACACAAGGATTAAGTACATTTCACCACGCTTGAAGTTTTGGGAAACGCATATTCAAACACTAAATAATAACTGTAGCAGCATTATATACCCTAATATTTTTTCGCGGATTTTTATAAATTGGACCGGTTAGGGCCACCATTACTAATTTTTTAGGCTTTTTGTTGATACTTATAAATACGTGAATTATAGCGAGGTATAACCAGTCAAAAGGCATGAGTTTTTATTCAATTATCGAGTTCTCCTATTGCATGATATTTTAGAATAGTGAGATTGCATACTTTCTGCAGTAATGAATTAAAAGCGATAAGAAGAATACCACATTATTCTTATTAGATTCAGGTTTCTTCTCCGATGCGTTTCAGTTCATTCACGCAAGTGTAATTTGAAATTTACTTACAACTATGCTCAATTATATACTTGTAAATTAACATCTAAACTTAGTATTTGTTTAAATGGGCACATATTAATAACTGATCATAACCTAAAAAATAGATGTCAAATATTACATAAAATAAATATTCAAATGTATTTATTAATGATTAAATGTTAATCCTAAGCGAAACAAACATTATCAAATTTTTTGATTGCACGCCGAAAGTTTTCTCAGCCCCAGCAAACCGATGGGATATAACGGCGACTCAGTTGATGAATATACAACTACAAGTAGGAGAAATTTTACAACAAAGATATTTTCAGATATATTTTTACGTTTTAAGAAAATTTTCAGATATATTTTTATCGTGAATAATTAATACAAATAATGATATGATACTCGAATCCGCCTTGATGGTGAGAAAAAGTGATAGCTGCAAAAACATTATTGAACAGTAATGCAACCTAATATAATGCACGATTAAATGCGTCATATATTGTAAGTCATTAATTTTCCTGTTGGCAACACTAAGGTAAAAGTAGAGTAGTCCTTATGCTTCTTGGAACATTGCGTGCGCCTTAAACCGCTGCGCTGGATGGACACCAAGCAGTTTGCGTGCCTGATGCTGTCAAAAATGCTGGGAACAATGATAATGCCACTTAACTCATACAAATTAGTGATGGATTCATGGCCAAGTGCAACACTTTAACCGACACAAGCCACTAATTGAAAGTGGCATTAAACAGATGAACAAATTACCATGTTTCACTCCTAAATCGAGTATCAACCGCAAAAAATATTCCGCATACTTGTGTGAACTGCATGTCTCACTCCTGAAAAATATTCGATCAAAAAATTGTACTATCTCTATTAAAATACACAAGAGATATCACGACTTAAACGCGCATTAGTCCCATCGTAAACACAAAGGAGACATGAAGACTTGAAAGCGCATCAGTCCCATCGTAAACATTTATGATTTCATTATTTTATGATTTCAAGAGCGTCCAAAGCTATTTATTCACGGTGGCAATGCTCCCTGTCGTGTAGCGATGACACTGACTATATTCCACGAATTCGTTTGATTCCTTCAGTTTTAATATTTCAACTTTCAGATTTTGACTAAAATATGAATCGGCGTGGCTTCAAATAGAGTGACAATAGCTTGAAGGGCGAAGATCTCGCTTATATTCAATAACTACTTCTCTCATGGGAAGTCGTACGATTAACTGTGAAGGATGCGCGATGAAAACAACCAATTAATCTAACTTCAACTTCATGGACAGATTATTCCTGAGGTGCGATGAATCCTTTCGTAAAATTGGTTCAGAAATAAAAAAGAAAAGTGATTTCGCTCTTGACATAAAGTTCCATCAACACTGTCACATAGGCTTTCATGCCTTCCCAAATCAACCTAGATCTAATACGAATTTAATTCTCCGAAATTGCTGATGAGCATGAGCCATGAAAAATTAATCCCCAGGAATTTTCTCATAAGAATTTATATAGGAAAATATTTTAATGTTAGCAAAAGTAATTTTGAATAATAAAGTCGATTAAATTGAACTACATTTTTCGGTATCTCAGTTAAGATCAATCAATCATTAAAATTTTCCAGGTGAGTAAAATTGTACATCTCTTCGGGCACCGCGGGACCTGCGACCCCCTGTGATATATTCTGCTGCTTCCGATGCTTCAGCCCTAATTTATCTTAAGAGGGATAGTCAATGTAAATTGACAGAATAAATCCCGATTGATGATGCTATCATTTTATTTCATCTAGTTTTTCCGATATTCTCGTCCGACGTAGTTACTCTTGAATTTTGTTTGAAATGAGATCTAAGGAGCCACGAATTAGGTCTATTGGATTAACGGTAATACTTTGTTAAATCATAGATCACATTAAATTAATCATTATTTCCAATTTTGTGACTAAGTTATTAACTGAAAATGTTGTTTTCCCTTATTTCAAAATATATATTTAATTAAATTTAAAAAAAGACACTTTTAAAAATAACATTCCCATCCCAACTGTAATAAAGTTAGGAAACTTATCTCATTTGTTTTTGTCACATCACGGGTTTGTGAGAAAGCCCTCAAAGCATTTACAAGGCAAAGTAAACCATTAAACTCAATTTTGATAAATTAACCAATAGTATTTTAAAATGCTCACTAATTTATTAAAAGTTGTCATTCAGAAAAATGATAGTTTTTGGCTAAAAATTCTTGCTTATTGTGAAATAATGTATTTTTTCATTAATTGATTAAAATCCATTTAAAAAGCTAGACACGTCATGGAATTGTCCTTATTTTGATCCTACACCCGGGAGGTGAGTAATTTTCTTTTTAAGTTCCCTTCCTTGAATACGCATTCACAAGTTTGTGATTGTCTAAGAGAGGAACTCACAAAAGGGGAAGCAGATTTAATCATGGACTCGTCTGCCAAACAGGGACGGAGAGATGGACAGGTCTCAGAAAAATCCTTGAGACCGCCCGAGAGCAAACAGGGCTTCCTTCCTTTTAATACTTTTCTATGAAATCCCAAGAGAGTTGGCACCGACCGAACCTTTTCATGCGTTTAATAAAAGGGAGCTTATAGACACGAAGGAAGGAGGCAGAGGCAAACTCCACGCATCTCCCCCGTGGGGAGAGGAGGAAAGGCCGAAAAGGAAGTGCCGTATGTTTACCTTCTGTCCATGCAATCTCTCCCTTAGCGGTCCACCCTCTTGACTTCGCGGGGATAAAGCTCCCGCTGGGCGGGGGCCCTCCCCCGAGAGCGACACTCACCCTGGTCCTTGGACGCCGCCGCCCTGACCCCCTCGACAGCTGCCTCCTCCTCGGCAATCTCCTCGTCCTCGCCCTCCACCGCGGGTGCCGCTCCCTGGAGGGCCGCCTGCGACTGCTGCTGTTGGTGAGGCGGAGGCGGCGGAGGGGCGGGCGGGGGCGGGAGACGCGGGTCGCCGGACGACGCCGAGGACGACGAGTACGGCCCCAGCCACACCTCCCTCTGGTGCCGGAGGTTGACCAGCAGGAAGAGTACGCAGGAGGTGGCCAGGAGGTAGAGGAATCCTCTCCGCAGGGACAACCTGAGAGCCATGGTGCTCACGAGGGTACCTCGGGGTCACGAATCGTGCTCACAATACCCCAACCCGCCCCTTCACACCTCTACCTCCTCCTTGGGAGACGAATGAACGTCCGCTGGGGAACGCCACTCGGGAATCGATAAAGCGAAGTAGTCCGACGCCTGAAGACGCATATTTCACAAAATCTCTTCCTCCGTTGAGCTCCGACGGTTCTGCCTCTTTCGCGAAATGGAAACTGCACGAGCACAAACACACAGGAAATTATTCTCCCTCGCCCGCGAAAACTTTCCTTTTAAGCATTTCCCCTGATGTAGATCCAAAAACGGAAACCATGGAAAAATACTGCGGTAATTTTTCTAGCTACTCATTTTTGCTGACTGATGAACTTACAGTGATACTAAACGGACGGTGAGTAAGCGTCGTCCGTATTTAAAGCTATTTGTTCCGTCGGTGGGCCACCTCGTCGGATGGCAGGTTGTGCGGGGAGAAAATGCCTTGTGAAATATTTTCACATCTTCAAATAAACATGAAGTTCACGTGAGCTGGCATTCATAACGAGGTAAGGCTACTAATCTGGATCACCAAATCTGCGCGCTGCAGTGGGAAGAGTGAAAAAAAACGTTGCGAATGCAATGGACTCGAGAATTCTAATTGAGCAAAATAAATAACATGAGCTCCCTTTTGGGTCACTCCCCAAAACTATAATCTTTCTTTCTTGAGATGTTCCAGGCGACAAAATGGGAAAATTGTGTGGGATTTGGCCGCTTTGGGGTAAATGCCCCCTTTCCTCCCCACTGAACTCCCTCGCTCCTTTTTAAATTCTCAAAAAAGAGAAGCGACGGCATAAAATGCGGACTTCAGCATTTGCGTGGACGTAACGTAATGGGGATGAGTACCCTCCCTTTCCCGAGGAAAGCACACACCCTCTCCGACAGCCTCGTAAAGCTTGGACTTGCGTGAGCGCGCGCGTGTGTGTGTGTGTACGTTGTGTTTACAGAGATAGCGGGTGGCGGTGGAATGGAAGGAGATTCGCAGCCGCGTAAACACGCAAGAACCTTGCTGAGGGCACCACAGAAAAAGGCGGAAAGCCGCTGATGCTCCACCTCCTGCCGCCTCTTCTCTTGGCCACGACGCGTCTAGCCCTCGCTAAAACCCTCCGGCAGCCAACGTTCGCCTGCTCTCTCTGCTTCCGGGGAGGACTAAGGGGAGGAACGAAAGAGCTGTGCGGAAAGAAAGGGTGTCGGAGGAACACTTTATTTTGAAAGGGCTAACGAAGGCAAGAGTGAGAGAGAGAGGGTGGGAGAGTGGTGGGGAGTTGGGGAGGGAGAGGATTACGGAGCGAGAGAGCAGAGGAGCGTCGGAAGGGTAGATGGAGGCGCGAGGGATAAAAAGGGTCGGTGGCGGAGGAGGAGGGAGTCAGTCGGCAGCGAGGTGAGTAAGCGTCGGCGGCGTTTGTCAGAGCCGAGAAACGGAGAAGAGGATCGCCCCTTTTTATCGTTGGAGGCTACGAAGACGGCTGAGCGAGGGGCGGGAGTGCGTGGAGCGAGCGGCCCGCGGAGGAGGGAAAGCGACGGCGTAGGATATTAGTGGGAGGCCCGCGGCTGCTCCTCATCGTCCCTTCTTCTTTCCCTATTTCTTCTTGCAACGGGCCTCCATGGCCCGCCATCACAACCCCTCCGTTACCAGGGCTCCCTGCAAATGGAAACAAATGGGATATTTCAGTATGAAGAGTTTCATCGGCCAAGATTCAAGAAGACTATCTTATGTGCGCGTTGTGAGAGGGTAGTGCGAATAATTTTTTTTACGGAATTAAGGTTTCGCAAAGCATGCATTGGGCATCTTCGACTCAAACTAGAGGGGAAACATTGGAGAACAGATATCGCTAAAATGAAACACAGCACAACCATAGTACACTTCTGGCAAAAAGTTCCAGCACATATTATAATTCGCTTATTTCACTGCATAAGATTTAACGGATGGCACAGTGACAGAGATAGAGAATAGAATCAAGACGCCTTTGTGTCGGCGACTCAAATCGGCATCCTAACTCAATTATGGAGACGGTTTTTTAAATGGAGGAACCTACCAAAAGAAAGGAATTTATTTAAAGCAATGAGGAAGAAAATTCGACTCGCCGGATTATCACTTCACTGAAAAAGAGTACACAAAATTATTTCGGTGATTATAATAAACATTACAATTTAAAGAGATGATGGCAACTAATCAATTAAAACTTAATTGACGCAAAGAAATTTACTCGATTGCCTGCCTAAGATCATCTGAGGAAACACTTCAACAAAGCCAATTACATAAAAAAATTTTATCTTTTTAAATGCCTCATTGATTTAACTGTAGAAATAAGAATTGTCTTAAACAAATATTTCGAGAAGGTAATGGAAATATTCTGGTTTTCGGGCTTTCGTCAGTAACGGTTGCCCATGGCGACGACTGAAAATGTTGATGTTTTCAAAACACCTCTCTCATTCCTTACAAAGGTCCCAGATCTTCCAAGCATCCAAACATTCAGAAATAATATTGAAAGAGATTCCACTGGAAGTTTCTAACTTTCAGCAAATTTTATTCGTCTCAATCAACTCTCGTTCTTGAAATTTGTTTCACATCGAAGGAAAAACCTATTTGCAAACCGAAATCAATCAGCATTTTGCTTGAAAAAAACGCAAAAATATTCAGCATGGGTAGATTAGATTTCTAAGCAAATCCAAGAGATATTATCCTTCTACAAATACCCTGCTCTCCCTCAAATGTCTCACATACTAATGAATATTCACTTATATCAAAGCAACGGGAAAAAATAAGATGAAAAAGAAAGCTTTTGCGTTGAAATTCAATTATTAAAGTTCCGTCGAAGGAACTATCATAGTGAACTAACATGCTTTACGTAATTCATAAGATTATGCGATACAAAAGTCCTGTTAACCCAGATAAAAAATCTTATTATTGTATTTCAGTAAATTACATTAATTGAGGAATTGGAAATTGCAAGTGTAATATTTTGCAGGATATTTGATCAAATGTGATTCCTTTAAGCGACATAAATCTACTCAAGAAAGGAGAAATAAACCTCCATATTAATGCTTCAGACATAAAGCATATAAAATGAAAATATTTTGTGCGAAGGTATGCATTTAGCATCTATTAACATTTCACTTTAGAGCAAAAATGGAAAGGGTCAGTTACCGACATAGAATGGCGTAAAAGGTCATTACAGTCAATGAAAAGTAAATAGATGTCAACATGAAACATCACTTAATCCTACAACGGTTGGGTACAATTATATTTGAGCCGCTTGATTAATTCCCGTGAGTGCACACCTATAGCCTGAATAAATGAAATAATAATGCAAATTAGTGATAATAGTGTTTACTGATTGGCGAGTCGTAACTGGCGATTGATGAATGATTGCTGATACTGGATTCACTTCTCTTTCGACGAAAGAATGGACTTTCCTACGAGTCAAAATTTAAATTGACACGATTCACTTCTAAAGCTCATGATCGGTAGTGAGTTCATCAGCCCGATGGAACTCTCTACACCTTTGAAACCTCACTATAGCTTATGCGATAAGAGAAGGGGATATCGACAGCAACTCCCATGTGGGACGGAAAATGGGATATTGGATAACCCCTGTACCCCGGGAAACGTAGATTCTTAATTATTGGACAATGGAAACAATTATGGCGATGAGAATCGAAAATACAGCATCGCCCCGGGGAAAGAAACTCCAGCATGCATTTTTAAATATTTCTCTCGTGCATCACGAAAAGCCTATTAACATCCTGGAAAAAAGTCTAGTAGTAAGAGCACACTTCAATTAAACACATTCGGACCAGCAAACTACTCTTCTGGTATTGAGGGATGGGCACTAATAGCAGCAATGAAGTGAAGATTGGAATCAACAGGCATGTGGTGCTACGTGAAAATGATGAAGATTAAATGGTCGGGTCAATTAACTAACGAGGATGTTCCACGAACTACGGGAGAAGGATGAAGTCGAATGGAAACATTGAAAGAAGAGGAGATAACGTTTTCGAGCACATGATGGTTTGATTAAGGCATCGTTGAAGAAAAAGTGGAGTTGAAGTTGAAAAGTTGAAGGAAATAAAGAACTACGTAATCCATATAAGGAATTCGAGATAGCGGGCAGAGGTGAAATGGGAGTACATGATAAAATAATTCGAAGAAGAATTCACGGAAAGAATGAATACCATATAGGTAAGTAACCTACAGGTTAGCTGAATGAATATAAAAGATTGGAGAGGAAGACCAAGAATGAAATGAATCAAGCAGACGATGAGATATTTGAGTGCAAGAAGCTCTGAAGTAATGAATAAACCAGCTCATAAGGAAATATAATGGAGTACGGAAAATCTTCAGACTGGTAGCTGCTGCTAATGATTAAATGACCCAAGAGATTTAAGGAGATGATTTAGTGCATTTAGGAGGTATGGGACGGTACTAAATAGAGTTATTACATTGAATTTTCAAATAGCGACACCTAACGAGATGATCCGCTACAGCTGACTACCCCCAAAAAATATTCATAATTAATTTAATTATTTAAAGCGGTACGAATTTCACATTCGTATCGCTATAAATAGTTAAATTTACAAGTACGAGAAAGCTATAAACATGGGTGAAATCTTTTTAGCACGCCATGTTTCAAACATTCAGTTAAAGTTTATAATGCTCAGTGCCGAGTGAAAAATGTTATCTTTGTTGCAACAATTTCCAAAGATTCCCTTGGGCATTCGTTTTCAATAGAAAACAAATTCCAAAAAGTGATGGGTCATATCCTCCGTTTATATTTAAAAAATGGTATTTTTATTTTATGAACACATTGGCATATGTGACCTAAATACCGTGAAAGTTGAGCAGACCCTGAACTTCGCTCCTGACAAGTATATACATATAATCAAAGAAGAAGGCAACCAAATATAGCACAGAGAAACAGTACGTTAAAGAAACGGGGAATTCAATTAACCAAAAATAAGCATGTCGTCTTTTTTAGGCAGTTGGGAATGAGAGCCAATTAAGATGAAGACGGGATGAGAATCGTTATAACATCTCAAAAGAAAGAAAGCCCGGAGATAGTATGTTTTCTCGATAGGAAAGGGTCGAAATTTAGATGTTTCTGTTATTATTTTAAAGACCAAGATCAAAGAAATGATTCTTCACCGCTACCGTATTTTTCAGTTTTGATTAATTAATAAATTGACAATTATGACGAAAACGAAATATACCGTCGACATTTTTAGCATCATGCAAAAAATATTCTGAAATGATACTGCTTTTCTTCCAAACTTTGAAATTTCAGGGGACAAATGATGATGTAGATGCTCTACGATGCATGATAAAAAATAAACACATTAGACAAAAATGAAGGGAAAGGTCCATAAAAATTGCTGTCGCAAATAGAATTTTTTGGACGGAACATTTCAAATTATCTTCAGTGCTGTTTGTTTTTTCATGAGAAGCCGACATGCATAAATAATACGATAATTTAAATATATAAAATTGCTGGCGGAAAAACCCATAACTGACTTTCTACTAATGCATGAAAAAAATGTTTCGCAAATTGGAGAGATTTTCGAAAACTCTCTGCACCCTTCTTTATATCTACAAGATTCTTGAAATAAAAAGGACAAAAAGGTGAAGAAAGAGAGAGTAACGAGAAAATAACATCGGAGGAACACGACACGACCACCCCATTTGTCTCGCTCTGCTATTCCAATGATGCAGCCGCTTCGTTCCCACACGCGCCGAAGAATAACAGCCAACAGTCGACGAGCGAGAGGAGACGTTGGGAAGGGAATGACGAGAGGGTGAGTGGAAGGAGAGGACGGAGAGTGGTGGATACACACACTGAAAGGCGGATTGCACAGAGAGAGAGAGGGAGGTAGGGGGAGGGCGAGGGAGGGATGGGGAGGTAGGGGGAGGGCGAGGGAGGGATGGGGAGGTAGGGAGAGAGAGGGAGAGAGAGGGAGAGAGAGGGAGAGAGAGGGAGAGAGAGGGAGAGAGAGGGAGAGAGAGGCAGGGAGAGGTAGGGAGAGGTAGGGAGAGGGAGAGAGGCAGGGAGAGATAGGGAGGGAGATCCCAGGTGGGGAATTCGGATGAAAAGTGAGTAGTAGGAACGGCACAAAGAGAGGAGAGATGGTAAGGAGATAGACTGTCATTTACTGGGGAGAAACTGAATCCCACGGAGTTCAATCAGCTGCCATTTAATGAACCTGCCTCGGTTGGGAAACGAATGAAAGAGGAAATAGAAGATCAATCAGAATAAAAACAGACAGTTGCTCCCAGAAAATTTGGTCCACTCGAGGGAAAATAAGATCATAAAAAGTAAGGAAATAAATAAAGATTTCCTTTGGAGAAAGGTATCATGGAGTCGCGGAAATCCCAGACGAGAATGGGGTAAGAAGGTGAAAAGTCAAACGGTAGGAGAAAAAAATGAAGCATTGACGGATGATGAAAGAAGGCACTTTGCTTTTCCACATAGAAATTTTTCTCTATTACGACCTATGTTTCATTACAGCGTAAAATCTTCAGGTCAACTTGAAGACTTTACGCTGTAACGAAACCTAGTTCGAAATTTAAAAAAATTCAATGCGGAAAAGCAAAGTGTCTTCTATCGTCATGAAGGATTTCCACGATGTTACGCCTGACACTCTGTCATTTATTAAGCATGGGCGGCTTTGGGTAAGCTTTGAGTTAACGTAAAGGAATGGGCTCAATGAACGCATCTAAATGCCTAAGCACGTGTATAATTTTTATATGCTCATGAAATATATACGTACATAAAATACCAGAAAAAACAAGGACTTGATATCACGTTAACAGTAATTAAGGTATTATTTCAAAATTCAATTCCCGGCGACAAGATGACCCTTGATCCTATCCACATCGGAAATTTTCTTCAATGCAGGAGGGTCAATACGAAGGGAAAATGAGGGGAATGAATGAGGAAGAGGTCAAAAGGAACAGAAATGATGAAAGCGTACATACATTTACACAGTCGTTAATTCATTTGAATTTGAGGGGTTCGGCGCGAAATGTAGACTAAGAATTTACCCCCAACGGTTCCAGAAATATGCGAGGAGGGAAGAGCGGAGTAAAGGGATCGAGGAGTTGAATGGGGAGAGATGACTCGCAGAAAGATACAGCGAAATGTTGTGACGCGGGGCAGGGGCGTGCGTGCCGAAGCGGGGAAACCAGTAATCTCACGGGCGCCATTTCCAGCAGACGCACACCGTCTCACCGTCGCCATTAAGGCCCCATGGAGATCGTTTGTTTACACACTGACCCGATCTCCTTAACCTTGGGCTTAATGCTTTCACTTCTCACCGCGCCTCCTTCAGCCCACCCCACGCTCTCCCTTTCCAAAACACCCCTCGATCCTCCCAAATACATTTCGTCGGTCTCCTTCACCGCCGCATCCCCTCCCCTGGCCCCTATCCCTATTTCAGTATCTTTTCTACACCTTTTTCAGCCTAATTATATTCGTATATATGCTTCCCTTTGACCCTTCGACCGAAGAATCAAGATGAAGAGTTGGGTGGTGGAAAATAAAAAAAAGAAGGGATGGGAAAAGGGAACAGAGTGGCGAGACTGTGGTAAGAGAGACGCAAGGAGTAGTGATGATCAGGGGCAGATGGTGAGAGCATGTTGTGAATATATACATGCGTACTCACACGCATATACTTCACGCTAGACGGCTCCTTCTACAGGTATCATCTACTCCGACCGTTTTAGGCATTCATGGCGGGACGAGGAAAGGCAAATGGAGAGAGGCATGGAGAAATGGTGAGAATGCGTAGGGAAGGTAACGGCTTTTATACGACGCGAGATCTAAGGGTATTGTGTCCTATTTCACCTACCCCATTAAAAGTATGAAACCCACAAAAAACAGTAACTATAACATAAATAAATCCCACAAGAGAAAGTAATATGGATGAAAAAATTTTAAAAATCCAAGAAGGTGAACCAAAAATTGGGCAAATTTACTCTATTAAGGAAACATAAAAGGAGAGTAATGAAATGCAAGAGTTTTCAACACGTTTTCCAAAACGATAAAGGAACACAGAAAGAGAACATTCAGACCGGAAGGGGACGTGAAAAAAAACGAGGGGGACTGCGCGCTAAAAAGCTAATTGTATTAGCAAAATTATACAGCTCCACTGTGGCCACAACAAAACTTAATACATTCCAATGAATGTCGTCTCGAAGAAGCGATACTTAAAATGTTTTAACGGGAGAAGATACGATTATCTTCCAATCAATCAAAAGGCAATTAATTTTAAATTTTCACCCTACATGAAAGGGAAAAAATATGATTGCGAATGCGTCAAATCAACGTCGGAGTTGAAGGAGAAAAAAAGATGAGGAGGGAGAATGTGGGGGAGAGAGGAATTGGGATGAGGGAGTAAGTCGAAGGGGTGAAGGCAAAGGGACGACGGAGGGACGAAATAGAGTTAAAAAGGAAGACTCCCTTTCAGCCTCGGAGAGTGCTGCTCACGCTACTCGGAGAAGTTTGAGACTTAATAAGCGAGTGAGCACAATCAACGCCTCGCGAGATTTCTTTTAACGGGAAAAATATAATTTGTCCGTCATGCTATTTTTTTTAGTTGGAAAAAGGAGGGAATGGCATATAATATGACGCGATTGCTTCCCTTCCCTCTCCCCCACACACTTTTTCTTTTTCCCGGAGAAAAAATTCGTCCTTAGGTGTACTTAAAATTCGTTAAGGAGAAAGAAAAAAAAAGAGGGAAGTGGATATAAAATTAAATGGAGTGCTGGTGAATGGGGTTGGTCCAAAAGTGAGGAAAGAGGTCTTAGCGTCTCTTTATGATTCTTTCTTCACGAGTCCGAATTGAGAGATCGGGCGAGAGGCGGGGCGGGGCGGGTGGAGGAGGAGATTTATTTTTCCCATTTCTTTACCTCCCCCAAGTGGAAACCTCTGGAGAAGTTGTTTTTCGGATTGTTTTCCGTCCGCAACTGGATGAGGAGGGTGTTGGAAGGTGAGGGCATTCTTTGGGGGCGAAAGAAGAGAATTGAATGAAGTGTGTGAGATTTGATTTCGAGAAAGCTTCGTACCGTCATTACCCTGGCATATATTCGGGACAGGACGGGATATACGCAATATATGTGAGCGAGGTGAGGAATCACGGGAGATGAAATTCCTCCTGAAATATTTGCGATCCACCTAAAAAAAAAACTGAAAATGTTTGTAGCTTCGAAGTGACGGCTTCTCTTTGTAACAAAAATGGAAATAGATGCCGGTTTCAGCGACTGAGTTTCGACACCACCTTCGGATACATGCCGGCCTCGGTGGCGGCGGGGTAACGTCCTTACCTACCAACCCAGAGGTCGTGGGTTCGATTCCCACCTATGTGGATTTCCCGCCATCTAGGGCTTGGTTGTATGTGATTGTCGTCAAATGTCTGTAATGTAGGGTTAGGTGGAAGAAGGGACTATTAGTCCCAACCTCGCCCAATTAAGTCGATAAATAAATAAATAAACGTTCCAAAGGACTTTTTTTTAACATTTGTATTTATATTTTAAACCCGCTCTCACCCCTATGCAATTGGAGGAAATACAAGAAAGACATTTCACCTCTTCCTCATCTCCGCGGGATGGGTCAGAGAATCACTCTTCCGATACTAGAGAGGGGATAAAGTGCTTTTTCCCCAGCAATTCTTTCTCACGGGAAACCGTGAAGGGGCGGGAGGTTGGTGGTAGGGAGACGCGAAGTGCGCTTGCGGACGGAGGTGGGTGGGTGGATGGAAAAGGCCGGGTTGAAGTTGGTAAATCACGGCATACCCTCGCCTTCCTTTCACTCACAAGATTTCGTGACTGCGGCTCCGCTTTCGCAGTCGCATGGCGTGACTACTTTCCATCAACGGGTTCAAGTTTGAATCTCTTCCTCGATAGTTGCGGTTAAATCCTGGAAGTAAGTGCATTTGGCCGATAGTTGGCTGCTATTTCACGCGGCACTCCCATCTTCATACTTCCGAATCCATTAAGATATAAATCATTAACAAAGTTCAAACTCGAAAAGCAGAATTTGAAAGAAAAACTCGAAGCATGAAGATTCGTTTTGTCAATTCTAACCTGCTTGTCGGAAGCTGATTCAACACGGAAAACTGATGTTCCGCAAGACAGATCAAGGCGTTCCGATGATAAATACTCTTATTGCCGGTCTTTGCTCAATTGAGCGCAATTGCTTCATTTGATCCTAATTAAATTGTAATAACATTTTAACTTTCATATAAACGGAAACCTTAAATTATGAAATTAATACTTCACTGCACGAAAGACTTCACCGATAGGTACATATATAATGAATATATTCCCATTTTCATTGGAAAATTTTCACATTTACCACATCAAACCATAATGCTATGCATGGCGTACATTGAAGGGTATACTTAAGTCATTTCCTGGTTTCATTCCTGATGGGTATTTAAAAAATGCATAATACTAATGAATCTTGCTGATGCTAATCCCTTTTGGAATTTCATCCAGGCGAGGTGCGGAATACACGAAATTTCGATGGCTGACTCTGCCATCGTCATCAGGGAGTTGAGGACGATTGCAGAGTCAGCTAAGGAAACGGAGCCATTCAGCACTCCACCTGAGAGAAATCCCGAGAGTACTTCATTAGTAGCATTCGCACGAAAACATTCAATATATTATAAATAGCTGTGTTGACTAGGCGTGATATGAAGTCACAGCCATGCTCCTAAAGGATGTTATTCTATAAGGCAGGTTTTCTACTAGATAAGTGTCTCATTGCCGAAGATATTATGACAACGTAATCAGATCGAAATTTAATATGAATCTATTACCATTTATTGTCTTTTAAATATAGTATTAAGATGATTGAAGTTGAATTTACCATTGAAACCGATAATCACAACTTTTAAGAATAAAAATTTTTTTTACCTTGAATTAGTAATAAAAAATTTAAAAAAAACAACATGAGAGAGAAAATCACTAAAGATGTCAAAGAAGTAAATTAAGTTTTTGCAACAGTGCGATCGCTAATTCTTATGATCTTTGAAGTGATTTAAATTCATAGCAACACTCGGTCCAGTTTTTTGGCCCTTAAGCAGACCACGATTTGTAATTACTATATCAAAAAAATCAAAGAAAGTGTGAAGGGTGTGTCTGACTTCTTCAGAAGATTTCGACCGTGGTGTATTTCCTCTATATCGTTTGGAAAAATATATATTATAGTTTAAAACCGTAATAATGTTTAAAATTATTAGTGCTAATATTAAAATCAAAGAGTGCATGAAATTTTTTCTGCCAACTATGAAAGCCTAGCCGGCCAAGCAGGTTACACCAACTGGCTACACCATCCGATTCTTTTAGTCAACCATTGCAGGCTGACAAGAAAGGAATGTACAGCAAAATTATCCGGGCGTAAAATCTTCATTCTATAGTGAGTGATGAACATCGTGTTTATTTAGCTGGGTACGAAACTGAGAATTAAATGAAGAATTATGGCTTTGAATTGGAAGTCATACATTGCCAATAACAGGGATGTTTAATACTGATAGGTGCAATGGCGACATGATGGTAAAAATTCCATTTTATTTGAGTTACTGATAGAAAAAATTGTCTACAAACGATGCTATCGAGATGGATACCACTTTATTGGCCTCAAATGAAAACGGGAATTTTACTTTGTGCGGTTATCTCCATGATTGATGCACACACTAAAGGTTCCCAATTCGCCGTCGGTATGCTTGGGTGGAGAAACACGTGCAAGAAAATATCGGAATACGAGACCTGAATACTGATTTATTCCATTAAAAGACGAACAAAGGTATAAGCGGTGAAAAAGTAGCCAACCAGAATTATGGCGCCATTTTATGGCTGTAAAAGTGAAAATCATAGCAAAACTATATTGTGGACAGTTTTACAGACACTGAGGACATTGGAATGGAACAAAAAGTATTTTTTCCATGCTTTCAGTTAGTCACTAAACGAGCTATTTTTCAAATTTCATAAGCCGAAGTTTCATTACTGAATGTAAAACAATAAAATAAAAGCGCAATATATTTTTTTAAATCTTTTTGCCACGACCAGCCTTCATTAGTTTCTCCGAATTGGTTCTAATGCCATAAGCATTACTTTTGAGGTGCATGTAAGCCAACACATAAGTGTAACCCCAAGATAAAGTACGTTGATAGGTTCAAAATGTATGAAATCTTACGCCCTGTCCCCATTATGAAACGTAATAAATTATAGACACGCTTTTGATACATTTTCCCTTCTGCAGATAAACCTGTAATACTAAGTGTGTTGTAATGAAAGCAATCTCTCCAAATTCCTTCGAGCAAAGAGAATTTTTGAACAATTCTAATGCCCCAAACATGCTCTCAAATAAAAAAAGCAACATCAGCATAAATGCGCATCAAATAAGTTATAATAGCATAACTATTATAATGCATATAGCCATTCACCGCAGTTCTATGACCGTTTGAAAAGTGACTTAATCGAGTTCCATAATTCCCTACCCTTTTTATCCATAATTATCATTTCACTTGTGTATAGAGAGAGACGGATATTGAAAGTAAATATTGTCTTCAAGATTCAAACTGGTGGCATTGGTGCCATCTATTAGTTGGTTATCTAATCTATTGGTTGCCATTCTAAAATTCATACTCATGAAAATTACAGGAACGTAAGAAAGCACGAACAAAATTTGATCAAATGCCAATTTTTTAATAATTTATTAATGAACTTTAAAAAAACTTCCGATCGGCAGTCGAACTGGAATCCCAAAGGACTTACCATCAGGCTTATTAAAAAAAATGCGAAAACTGACGAAGCATTAGTATTTTTCACATAAAAGCATAGCTACCGAAAGTGTGTTTTGTATTTCTCAGGGGAATCACGAGCTATTATTTAGCGAAACAAAAATAATTACAGTCCATAAATTAATTAGCTCTCACCAAAGTAGCATTAAACTAAAAGTAAGTGTAATGTGTGCTTGAATTAGTTCTCCATTTGTTTCACTGAAAATTCACCAACCATTCGTTCATGGGTGAGCACCGCAACTTGATAAAACTACTTTGGAAATTTTTATGTAATCCAGCTTACGATGCTTTCAGGAAATCGGATATACGAAACAAAGAACGCGTTCGATGTCAGGCATATTTTTGGAATTTATTCCAAGATACCGTTCATTTATAATTTTCTCGTTCTATTTTTGAATAAGAGCATAACAAAAACAATTAAGGACCTAATGATATCAGTGAAGGAGCAAAAGTTAATAAAAATACCACAAAGGAACCGCATCTATGGATCACCGAATGAAATTAAATTCGCTGGTGTTCAGGACAACGACCGCAGACGTTGTAAGCAGGTGTATACTGAATATCTGCTCTTTCAACCGCAGAATATAACCAAACTTTTTGGGAAAAAGTATATTCATCCTTATACGTATGAACATTAACATATTTACTATTCTCACATAAATAAATAAATAAATAAATAAATAAATATATATATATATATATATATATATATATATATATATATATATTATTTTTTCGACGCCCTGTATATAACAGGGCGTCCAAAATTGGTCCTCCTGGCTGGAGCTGTATGAGTAATAACTCTGTCCTTTCCACGAGGAGATCGAGGGTGGTAGAGGTGGGTGAGGGTGAGAGGGGGGTGGAGAGAGGGTTGGAAAGGGGAATGGAAATGAGAAGTGGCGATGGGGAAAGCGAGAATATATCGGGAGGAGAATGGGGAGCGCTCGTTCGACGTGAGTGGAGCGCAGAGGAAACAATTACTGCGACACACACAAGGACTTTAGGGCTTACCCGAACGAATTTAAACGCTCTGCAATCCATAGGAATGAAAGCAAATGGCAATATTCTCCGTCAATAAATGTTTATTAATGCTCCTCATAAGTTTTATGGATGTAGGTTTCGAATTTATTGGAAAATTAATCGTTTTTACGACTTTTCTTCTAAATTTATAGCTAAGGCATCAGCAAAACCAGTTACTCGGCCTTAGTGTAAAAACCGATATTTACGATAGCATTATTTAAGGTATTTTTTAAAAGTATAACAGTCCCAAAAAGTAGTTGCATGTAAATAGTTTTTAACTAGCATGGTTTTTAAGCTTGTATATTTAAAACAAGCAGTTACAGAGTGTTGAACGAATCAATATTTGTGTTCTAATGCAAATACTGTAAGAGTAATATCAGAATAGCTGTTAGTAACTTTCGCGACAACATACTCCCGGAACTGCCATAAAATGTCAGAATTGTTTTCGATTACCTTCAAATGATGTGACCAAGAAATTGTTAAATTCGCTGACAAATATTTTTTAGCCAACGGTATATTAAAGCTGTAAGCTTATCCGAAAGCAAAGGGAGAAATGATTACGCATATGGGCTGTCACAGAGTCCAGAGCTCTTTAATATAAGCTAGAGTAAATGAGGATGGATGAAACGAGATTGTGGGAAACAAGAAAGAGGAAGAAGAAGAGCAGACCACGTAAAGAGAGGCTGCACACGGGGACGCAGAAGTACTTCCTTGTATGCAAATCTCTTTAACACTCCAAATTGTTTAAACTCAAGCGTAGGGTGAATTTCAAAACTTCTCATCTGAGAAAATAAGGGAGTTGATATAGCAAAAGGAAAAATCAATTTTTGGATATAGAAATGGGAGTAAAATAATGTCGGGAAAAATTGAACGCATAATAATGATTTTAACTGATCTTTAAGCCGATGAATCTATCCTTAAAATTAAAAAAAATACCGGACAACCGAGACCAAATTCCTCCAAAAGAGAACGGGAAATTGACTGGTTAGTGACAAGCCGTTTCATAAATCGAGTGCGAGTTTGATATTCCGCGAAAGCAATGATCCAATTCGGCACCGCCCCTTGGCGACGCCTTCGTGAGCTACTTAGAAACGAGAACACCCACGTGAGTTACGTACGAGGTATTCCACCTTAATTTTTTCAAGAGCCGACATCTTGGTGGTTGTCCCAGGAAAACTTGGTATTGGGCAAGAAAAGATACCGTTATCCATTACCTATCGCATAATTCCTACCACTATCTACTGTATAAACCCTAAGTCTAATTATTAGGTATAGCAGCCACGTAGATAAAAAAGATTAATAGTTGTCGATGATAAGAACTAGCGAGGAAGAACAAGAAAAGAATAATCCAAACAGATAATTAGAGAGATAATCATGAGGTGTCACAGTGCAATATACTTATAGTCTTACACAAGAGCAACGCTTAGACATGGCAACCGATAATCAGAGTGACATCTAAGGAGGATGGGAAAATATGGATGCTGGGGAATGAGCCTTCGTCACGCAAAATTAAGACCACGGTGGATGCGTCCCCAGCTTCACTTATCATTAACAGAGCTCCCTTTCCAGGTTGACAATCATCCTGCCCGACTATGACGTAGTGTTTTTATTAGGCATGCAAAACGTGTTACAATAAGACCATAATACGACAGTAATTTCGGCTTCTTTAAAATACCATGCATAATAAACGCAATGTAAAACCCTTTGAGGATAATTATTTTCCATGGAACGACTAGGGGCATACGCGAGTGGGAAAAACCTGTTTCTCGATCGATGGTGCACGTGGAACAACATTTTCCAAAAGAAGCAGATATGTAGATCCGCAACGCTATGGATAATGTAATAACTTTTCTCATCTTGGTCTCACGATCCACCGCGGAAAAATGATGGAGAGGTGTGGAAGGGGGTGGGCGGAGATAGGCACTCAGTACCACGATACTTCATTAAGGAACGGAGCACACGGACCACCTTCCCACTAATTGTAAGTCGCGTACTCTAAACACTCGAGTGCTAATGGGTCCGGGAAGGTGAGAAAGTTTGACAGGAGTGAGAGGGAAAGGAGAGCGGGTGAGGGGAGGGCAAGAGGGATGGGGAAGGGAGGGAGGAGAGCCGGTAGCCGAAGGGAAGCAGGTGGAACTGACGCGTGTTAACACGGTGAATACGACGAATGAGTCTCCGTGAAGCAACCTTCGCTGACGGCAAGGGAGAAGGGCGTCCCAACGGGAACGGGTCAATCAACCCGCCCACGTAATGGTGCCTGGGTCACCACCACCACCACCCACCCGCCCACCGACCCAACTACCTCTCAATCTCTCCCTCCCCGGCGCCCTTTCGCTCACTCTCCGTGCGTGGCCTCCCTTTCTCCTGCTACCCTCCACGTAATACTCGGCATACCACCATCCTGGAAAAGCATTACCCACAAATGTCGGCGGAGCGAAATTTCATCTCCCGCCCCCGCCCTGCAAATACCTCGCCCCCCCCCAGTACCCGGAATCTTTTCAGCCCTTCCTCACTCATCATCGCTCACCGTCGTCCTTCCTGCCCCGTCTGTCCTCGCCACTTGTCCTTCTCTCTCTTCTCTTCTTCCTCCCACGTCAGAACCTTTGCCACTCATTCATCCCATACCTCACCATCCCCTACATCTCTCTCTCTCTCCCTGTTTTCTTTGCACGCATCCCAATCTCTTCTCCATCGTCGCCTCGGACAGGAAAAGAATTAAGTAAAAGAACGAGACAACTCGATTACGAGAATGTACCCGCTTCCAAATGAGAGGATTGGGAAGAAAAGAAAAGAAAGCATTCTCGCAGTCGTCGCTAAAAATTGGATGAATCCAAAGAACTTGTTTACGATCCTCCATCTCCCCTTTCGCTCTCGCCCTCGCTCACTCACTCACTTTCTCCTCTGCCTCCCCGTCTCTCCCTGGCTCTATTCTTCCCCCTCCTCGGAGCGCACGCCCTCCCTCCCGTCTTCCAGCCTCCCTCCGACCCTCCACCACGCTCTCCTCCCCGCCCTCCATCCCCGTACATTTGCGCGCATCGGTGAGCGGTATAAGTATACGTTAGGCGTGGAACTGTTCGCACAGTATTCGAGGTGGCAGTTAGGGAATGTATTGGAGGGGATTATGGGGAAGATAGGGGACAAGGGAGACGAGAACGCTACGTTTAATTTATATGGAAATTTAGCGCGGACGAGAAATTGCTATTCGAATTTTCCTATAAAAGATATTCCGGATGAATTATTGGCAAAGGAACCCCCACAAAAAAAATCCACGCTCTCTTCAACGTGCTCTATAGAGGTTTCAATATGCTTACAGTGTTGGAAGGTGATATGTTTTCTTTTTTTAAACAGGTATGGATTGCGCCGGAGTCCGTGCTATGGTAGGTCGCCAATGGATTCCAGAATGAAATAATAATAAAAAAATTGGACTGAAACGCCGACGACGAATACAAGAAAGGGGTCGGGTATTATTATTTTCTCCCTTTGAAGTGGGTTTCACTACCGGAACCCCTTTGTTTCACGCATAACGGCTGAATTCACGTA
Source organism: Hetaerina americana (assembly GCF_022747635.1). Lineage (NCBI taxonomy): Eukaryota > Metazoa > Arthropoda > Insecta > Odonata > Calopterygidae > Hetaerina > Hetaerina americana. Next base: position 99,876,257 of record NW_027286874.1, on the reverse strand, counting down.
AAAAAGTATACATAAACCCAATGTTACATGAGTATTTTACAGGATACTCCATCGTGCGGAATCGAAAAAAACGCCAAGTCCTAGCATTGGTTACATTTCTATGCCTCGAACGCTAAGCGGTGGGGTTTGAAGGTCATTTATAACTAGGAGAAATGTTTTCACCCACATGAAACCCACACGTATTGCATTACTGAAAGGAAAAGCAAGTCCTTATAAATTTCGCACAAACCTGCAGTAAAACGATCAGAAAATTGTACATTCGTGTTAAACGTTTTTAATGATCGGTGTGCATGAAAAATATTCCCAAGCTGTATAAAATATTGTGTTGCGTGGATGGTTTCATTTACAATTTACGGGTTCTGGGACTAAAAATCGATCCGAAACTCTCAAAAATTAAAATTAATTCAACGACATAAGCCACTTCATCAGATTACATAGTCGCGCATTGATTAAGTTAATCGTACCACTTTGCCTAAGTCTTATGTAAATCGACGCAACAGATAGTAATACAATATGACGTGATGCACAAAATCTATTATCTTTCAATCGTTTAAATGCATGCCATTAATATTTATATTTATGGCCAAGGAACAATATGGGGTAGTTTTCGTCGAAGGAAACGCTAAATTAATCCCTAGCACCGTTCTCTCCTCTTACCAATAAATGCAATCGGTGAAACACTCGCTTGCAGGCGCTACGCCACCGAGGCCATTCCTTCAACCGCAGTGCCCTAAATAGATGCGAGCTTATTTTTTCGATATCTACGGCAATTGAAAAATTATTCTCACCCGAGTAACCCAGGGAACGGCGGCGGAGAGGATGGAAGCCAGGACCTCATCACGGCACCTGTTTCTCCAAATTTGAAAAAAAACTCGGGCGCCGCCCTTTCGGGCACGCGGGTCCCCGGTGGTCGGGAATATAACGTAATTACACGCGCGGTTATGACTCGAGCAGGAAATTAAATGCGGCCACTCTCTGGACAAAAGAGAAGGGGAGAACGAGAGGCGAGGGAAGAGAGGTGAGCGGCACGGGTCGAGAAATCGACCGAGTCTGCGAGTATTTTACGCCCCCGCCCAACCCCTCCCCGCTCCTCCCGCCCCCTCGCCCTCCGTTCTCCCCCACGCCTGACTTCCTCTCCGCCTCCCCCACTACCACCTCAGTGCCCACCTTCGCCCAAAATTCCTCCCTTTTGTCTCCACGTTTCCGATAACCTTCTCCTCCCACGCGACCCCCCTCTAAAAGTTTCCCTCTCCTCTATACCTTCCCTCACTGCAGAAGCGTGTCTCCTTTAATGCCCACTTGCGCGGCGACGAACACTGCGTGCTCGGGTTCGATCTCCCGACGCGACATTATCCAGGCCCGGAGAGAGATGTCGCGGCTCTCACCCGCCGGTTCCACCCAACCGCCCCTTCTCCAAACCCTCTCCCCCCCCTCACCACGAGTGCGGCGTCGGCGAGGAGGGATCGGTAGATATGCGGGGAAGGGAGTGCGGTGAAGGGGGGAGGAGAGCGTGAGAACAACCTCTCTGCTCTCCTGAGCTCAAGAACAAAGTTCATCCACAGACTTACCCCTTCGGAAGACTTTACGTAATTCAAAAATCAGGGAAAGTACGTACCAAGTCAGCTGAATTGTTTCAGTGATAAGGGACTTCCAAAGAAATGGCATTTAATGACCAAACTTTTCGGAAAATCGAACATTTTTATGCAGATTTTAAAGTAATGCAAACAGAATAGGTTGTATCTAAAAATTTTAGAGAAAAAAGATTCCGGGAAAAATGAAACTCGGGGATGTTTTGCAGCCTGTAGATGGTTTTTTCTCATTAAAGCTATGGTTTTTGATTAGTGTTTATAAGTGTTAAAGCCGTAAGCTGAGAGTAAACTTTCAATTATACAAATATAGTATGTTTCCATATATTACCAAATACATGTGTTGTTATTACCTATTTGAAACACACTTCGGAGTTATTGTGGCACCTTATTTTTAATGCTTCTCATTGCCCCTTAGAGAATATTGCATTATTAAATCACCTATCTCTGAAAAAGGTTTGAATCCATTTTATATGCAAAATGTATATTGATAGCATGTGTAAGTATTCTCTAGTAGTTATTAAACTGTGGTAGCAATGGAATTCAAGTATTTAAAGGCCTGTCATATGGACGAATGTCGTGGCAATCCGGACACTTTAGTGTTCGATTTAAGAATAGGCAAACTAGGCGAACGACAATGCTCGCACGTCTTTAAGATCTTAACCAATGGAAACCAGCTCTGCTCTGACTCATTAGAAACATGTATGTATGTATGTAACTATGTATGACCTTCATAAAAAATTAAAAACTCATTCCACGCACTATGAAATTATGGGGTCAGAAATTCCTTTAAAAGTTGGAACTACAGCCGTCTAAGTCTGCACCTTGGGGCTCTTGTACAGCTCACTCTTCCAAAAAGAACATGCAATTACTACGTAGTTTAGAGTGTCAATGTTTTTAGAGGGAATAAGCAGTGACCTTAACGTGGAGTTTTCTCTCTTTCCGCTTTCACTTTAGTTTTCCAAATCTACCCTTAGGAAACAAATCGAGAGAGCGGTTTGGCATTTAAAACAGCCAAGATTTGGATCAGCATCAATGACGGGTATATATTCTTCGTTTTTGCTTCTTGCCCTTGTTAATATTCATTAAACCAAGTTTTCCCTCTCTCAAGGTACATAAAAATTTTCTTGGAATTCACTTTAGCTAACAAGCAAAGCAATATGATTTCCTTCGTAATTTACACAGAATTGCAAAGAAACAAGTTTTTTCTTTTATAGTATTCAAAATTTTGGTCTATATGGTGTAATAAGGCAGGCGGAGGGAAACCTCTAAAACAGATGCTCGTTGAACGTGTATGCATGTACTAGTATTCAAAGACTAAGTGTGGAGCAATGTCCTCGAGAGATTTAGCTGCTCATTGCTATTGTAACTAGGACTGGAACTAGAGTAAAATTAAGTGTTCTGAAACAACAAAATCCCACTATTTAGTGCATGAACTAGATACTCTATTATATTCTGCATTTATAAATGCCAAAAGAATATTTATGAACAGTTTATGTCAAATTAAAACAATCAGAAAAAATTATTTGAAAGCACAAGTTTGGCTCAAGTGGAAACCACAGACAGTTGTTTGAGTCCACCAATCACAAGATTGCTAACTTATTCTAACGTCTTTCAATTTTCATTGAGGCACACGTTAAATTTCCTCCACTTTTATGATTGCGACTGGTGGTAAGAAAAATTTCCAAGCTAAAATTTTGCGGAAATTGGATGAGCGGAGATAAGGGTAACCTTAAAATCATCTCCGCTCGCTCCCCGTCGCTCTCGACCTCTAAAAGAATGTCCTTTTCCCACAAAAACCTCCTCATAGCAAACCCCTCGTTCCCCTTCACCCATCCCTGGTGCTGCAATTCCATCAAAAAATCCCACCGCCCTTATCAATAACTCGCGGCGACGCCTCCACCTCGCAGTAAGAGCCTCGAAAAACCACTCACGTCGCGCGCAACCCGTCTCCCCCGAGGGACCAACCTCCCTCCCTTCCCTGCTCCCCTTTGTTTAGTTATTTATTTTTTCCCGAAAGTCAATCCAAGTCACCGAAGAGAGAGGAGAGTCGCTCATTTTCGTTGACTTCAATTAAGGTCTCATTCTATCAAACACATTCCTGCCTTCGGGATGATTAACGATTTTCGGGTGAAAAATTAAACATTTACTTATGCTGCTCTCCTCCCGAAGATTTACTGGAAAGCAATGGCATATTCATGGCATTTAATTAGACAGCCTGAAGTTATTTTCTGTCGTTAATTTTTCATATTGTTTAATTTAACAGCAGTACACGTTTTACCATGAGTGATAATATAATATCGAAAAATAGAAAAATGTAAAAAAATGACTATTTCCGAAGAGAAATGCATAATTCTCTTCCGGCAATTTAGCTCCTATTTTAAACCCAACTTGTGGATAATGGGGCATGATGGAGGGATAATACTCATGGTGTCTAATACTCCTTGATTTTCATGTACTCTTCAGCTTTGACCATCTGAAACCTGCTTATTTCGAGATGAGGCAATTAGCCATGGTAGATGAGTTATTTTCATGGGAAAACTTTTATCTTTTAATTGGGTAGTATATTTCTACAGCTACTCTAATCTCTCCATTTTAATTTGTGTTCAGTCTTAAGATATTTAGCAATTCAATTTAACATGCAAGTTTATTTATATTACACAAACATTAATTGCTATTAAGATTGAAGTCTCCCATCTTCTCCTCGCCCTTTTAGAATTTTCTTCCGCAATTAATATTTTTTCTTCAAAAGTTTACTCTCTTATTTGAACGACAAGTTTCTCAACGATGTCAAAAATATATCATGCTTTCTGAAGAAGCATATTACTAGGTACTACCTGTAAGCGAAATTCAAGAGAATATACGCTAACACAGGGACAAAACATATTTGTCATAGGCAAATTTCGGCATGTAACGTTCATGCTAGCCATCAAGAATCCTGCAAACCAAACAAGGCCTTCCAGCGTGATCATCCATAAACCATAAACACAGTAATCAACCCGAAGGGGGGTTTAGTAGGTGATGGTAGAGTTCACCCAGTACTAAGCCCGACGGCGCGTAAAATTCACACATCAGGGTAGGGGGGCCAGTTCCTTTCCCTGAGCCGGTTATGGTTTCCCAGGAAGATCTAGTACCCGAAAAATCACATAGTTTAGGTGGAGCTGCAGGTACCCAGAGTGCCTTGCCCGGGACTCGAACCCGGGACCCTCCGGTCGGTAGTCCTACCCCCTGAACTACCGCGACCCACAATATTTCAAAGTCATTTTATAATATGAATGGTTTTAGACATTCATGCTTTTTATTACCGAAAAATCACTTTAGCTTGGGTGGAGCTGCAGGTGTCCAGAGTGCCTTGCCCGGGAATCGAACCCGAGACCCTCCACTCAGCAGTCCAATGCTCTACTCACTGGACTACCGCGACCCACCCTAATCAATAACTCATAAAGTACTATTAGTTTCATAGACATTTATTTTATGAATCGTGCATTTAATAACAATAAACTGTTGGAGTCACGCCGTAAAATATTTATTTAGGAGTGCTATCGGACATAATTGGAAACAAATCAACCAATTTACTACAAATTCTCTATAACTATCGATAGGGATTTTATATACTCGCTCCATATTCAGACGATAAGTGAGCAACGGAATTTTTTTTGAGAAAAAATATATTGAAAGTAATTTATTAGTGGTGGTTAAGATAAAAAACTTCAACAGTTCTCTAAAGAAGTTCAAATAATGTACTACTCTGTTCCATGGGGTATACTATGGAAGTTTTTGGTAATCAATTAGAATTCATTTCATCCAGAGGTTTTCTTTGTAATTACCCCTAATCTGTTTCAGTTAAAATTAATAAACCACCTAAATACACGCAATGAATAGTCAAAGTTTTAATATTCATCCGATTACGGTAACCTTCTCTTATTGTTCAAGTTAAACAAATGGATGATTAATCGAACAGCGATTATTTTTTAGAAACACTTCGTAAACGATACCCATAATAAAATACAGAGGTATTGCACGAGGTTTTTCGTTTTACATGGAGTTGCGTCATTAAGAACGGAGAAGGGTGGATTCCCTTAATCTCTCGCAATTTCCATGCCTCAGATTTTTTTATATTTTTTTAAAGACCTTAATTGCTGGTTATTCATAGAAAGGCCTTCGTAATGACCAGAAGATAAAAGGAAGGATTATTACTATTATTTTTCCATTGCATTACAAGCATGCATTTACTTGCACGTATTTTACTTTAAATCCCCAGTTGCCGTCGATGCCTTCCCCACGCCATTCCCCCCCACCCCTCTCCCCCCGCCAAGCGAACTCCACTCCCTCCGGAGTTGCCCTCCGGATTCGAGGCGATCGCGGCGATAAACTGCTGATAATGGGTGATGAAGGAGTCCGCTCCGGGAATGGAACGGGCGGGAGTCCATTATCTCCATCACGAGTTATTCTTTTTATACGCCTAAAAATTCAAACTAACGAGAAGAAATGGGCGATACTGGGTCTCAGCGTTTTAGGAGCGAAAAAATAGTAAAAACCATTCGGAGAAAACGGCCCAGATATTCCAGAAAATCCAGAATACCAATTCTGTCGAAAACAAATAAATAATATTCAGTGCTATCCTTTGAGAAAGAGACTCAATTATCGTGTACCGACTGATTCCATTCGCAGTTGCATTTCAATTTGGTTGGCTATCCCGTGCGCCAAAATTACATTCATTTTTCAAAGTAGACGTTAAGATTCTGCAAAAATTGCCTCCATTTTTCGGTTAACACAATTCATTATGCAGAAAAAGGTAGAGAAGGTCACTGTAAAAGCCATGCGAAAATCCAGAACACGAGTTTCTCCGACATTTTTGCAGTAATTAGTACAGTAATCATACGGCAGGTTATTTTCACTTCGAAATTAGCTCAACTTGTAATAAGATATGCTAGCGTATGAATTGCACACGGATTCAAGTATTGGGGAACGGCGATTACATGGTTTGCGCCATCAGTGGCTTTCAGTTGGATATGAGCATTGCACTGCTTGATTTAAGATGGGTCTGTCCGGAGGAAGCCTCCTGATCTGAAGTTGGGACTAAAGTTAATAAATGTGAATAGGTTGTTTCTTCCGAGTTTTCTAGCTAACATGCTACCACGCCGTCAGTTTTCACTACCACAACCTACTAAATGAATAGCCAGAAGTACACAAAGAGACGCGGATCATGATTAAGTGGAGAGACTTACGTGTAAATGTGCACGTATCCAAGGTAAGACAATTTATTGTGTTCATGTCAGTAATTAATCAAAATGAACAGAAATGCATTATTTCTTGAATCACAACAGACAGGAAATAAATTTCCAAGGATCGAATAAGAATTGTGACAATTTCAACTTCCTTACCATTTCAGTGGTGAGGGAGTCAAAATAAGTTCAGGATTCTACAACAAACCTCTCCGTTATATGATACATATGAAAAAAATGATCAAGCAAACGGCGTGCCAGAGAAACACCAATTAGTTCGAATTTACTTTGAACAATGCATTGTACATTTCAATGAATCTAAAACATGTAAGCCATAAAAATAGGAGTCATCATTATTATATATCCTAATCTGGGTTTATATTTTCTAAGCTATAGATACCGCACGAGGGAATTCGGGTTGAGCCAACAGCATCTATCCTAGTGATTTAACCCTTAACGTTGACAGCTTTCGTTTTAAAAAATAATCCTCGAAGCATTGAATCATGATGGATGCCTCTTTAGAGGATGAAATCTATTATTTATTGATTATTCGAACATTTCACTGCTAGGAACGTAAACTAATACACTTTCATCGACTAAACAATGAGCTTTGGGTTTTTTTATTGATTTTGCAAGGAGTCTCAACCCTCCCTTAACTTCCCATCCCCTCTCACCCCTCCCACTCTCTTACATCTCCGCCAAGCAGAGCACACCATAGTCACGTGATTGCGGTTCACCACCGGGCGCTGGAATTCAAGGGCCGAAAACAAAGAAACAGCGAAGAGCGAGGCGCTTAAAAGTGTGCCGTCGAAGAGCGTAAAAGGTCATCAAAGAGGAACTGTTTCCCTCTAATCACAAACTCTCTTTCGAGGTACCTTGAGAGAAAAAAAACTTCACGATTTTTATCACTCGTGGAGTGCATTGAAGTTGAAATGTGGATCCGAGATGTGAATGACAGCTTCGATTTATTTGAGCCATAAATAAAATGCAAGCGTCGAAGCGAAGTATTCCGCGTTGAAAATAATTCCTAAATTTAATCTAATCTTCGAAGGATCAAAGAGCGATCGTTAAAAGTCCCATCATTACTAAGAGCTAACGATTTTTGGGTGAAATTCAGAGACGGGAGTCTTGACTCAGGGTCATAAAAACCGTTCGTTTGATCAAAAATCGACAATCATGCATTTGGTAGGACGGGAAAATGTGTCACGCTTACTGCTTGACAATGCTTCATGAATTTTAAGCAAAAAAATGGCATTAAAATATGTATCGTTTCATTTGAATCCACACATTATTATTGGCTGCGTAATCGGATGCTCAACAGTCCTCTTAGGTTATTGTGGTTCTGGAACGTGGTCCGATGAGAATTCTAATAAAAATTTTTATAATAGACATATTTTATGTCGATATCTACATAACAACTTGATAAAGGTTTCCACGTTTGCGCAAAACAGAATCTGAGCAATAAAAATATTTCGAAACACTGAAATTTATGC